>NW_017536297.1:206404-221439 GCF_001853355.1 Bactrocera latifrons | reverse complement strand
CACGTAGCGAAAAGAAGAAACGACTGGCGCGCTGTTGTTAACTCGGCTATAATCGCGTAAGCGGTGTCTACGCCAATTAAGAAGAAGAAGAATAATTCCCTTAAAATAAGGCACCTTTTTCAATAATTATCCAAATCGAACCAAAACTGTTCACGCTCCTAAGTACCGAAAATATCCTTGAATGTGTGAGATATGAAATTGAAATTCACACAGAATCCTTTTCTGACAATAGTATTTCATTGTGTCAAAAATGGGTTGAATCGGATCAATACTTTCCTAAGCCCCCATATACCTAATATAAAGATTTTAAAACTTCTAGGTCATTTTATGTTGGATACATCCGCCAATATTTGAATCAAGTCTCAATGAAAATTACAGAACATATTTTATTCATAACAATGTATCTTTGCGCATAAAATAGATACAATTGTGCGAAAACTTGACCCCTCCAACATAACACCCCACCTATTATTTATTACCAAGAATGTCGGACATCCACTTGACCTTGCTCCATATTATTGCTGATTTTATGTAAGGTATCTAAATGAAACTGAGCGAACATTTTTTTGAGTATGTAGCATATTAGTAGTATGTGGAATGAGCAAAAATAGATCAAATCTGCTCGGCACTACCTCCTTCTCAAATATATTSAATATAAAATGTTCGGTTGCGCCCGAACTTAGGCCTTCCTTACTTTTGTTATTTTAATATAATTCATTATTATATTTAATCATGCATTTTTATTCATTTTCATTCATAAAGGAAAATTCGTAAAAATGTAAACCGAGAAATCATGCAATGGTTTCGCTTTCTGCACAAGCGCTAACATATCTGYTATACGCTCGGTCACTATTTYCCTTCTAGCTTTGAAAATATTTCGAAYTCCCATCTACAGCTTTGGGGACATATTCTTAGATGRTTTTTGGATTTAAGCAAAAAAATCGGGTTTTTGAARCTTCTAAAGCAGGTTCCSCCTTAAATACAAACCGGGACAGCAGTTATTCAAGAAATATCGTGTAAAAGTAGAGTCGACATTAATTAAAGAACCAATTCAAATAATTAGATAATGGTAAATACATATCTATTATTAATAAATTTATARCATTGAAACTGACTCTTAAGCAAGACAGGCAACACTACAAAAATCTAGCATTCTGCTTACTGAGGACACARAACCTTGTGCTATTAAGGTCATTAACTGTTATTTTTGTACTTTTATATAAAAATTATGGGGACGATGAGGCGACTTCAATTCCGGATGTTCATGTTGTAAACGCGTTCCTCTGAGGATAATTATTGAGTRGTATTATAAAAAAATTTTAAGTGTTTAAAAAAATATTTATATTTTTTGTATATATAGTGCACCAATAAAGTTTACATACACACGTTTATTTGTTAATTTGAATAAATGTTGTGCTTTTTTTTTATCCATTTCAAGATATGTATATTTAACATTAAATAAAGTTTACGTACAGCAATGATTATTTATATAAATCACAAGTAATTATAATAGTAAATATATCTTTTTTTAATATTTGTTTATTTTTATTATGTTTTATTTTTTATATTTCAAAACATTTGCTTCTTAAATCGAAGCTGAATTCTTTAGTTTTTACTAATGTGATAACTGAGAGTCACAGCCAGCTAATCGGTACCATTTTCAGTTAAGTCCTAAGTTACAACGCAAGGGTGTACAGGGTGTTAGATTCAAATAAGAAGTAGGAAAATATCTTCAGTTATTTTTGTGTTTTAGCTGTTGTTCATCCAATGAAGATTTGCTTTTACGTTAACTCAAATTGTAGTGATATCATCACATAAACCTTATGCTTTTAAGAGATCATTTCTCTTAAAAAAGTCCATTAGGCTATGTCCGATCTCTGGTTGTCGGTCTGAAATTCAGGACAAATCAAGATAGTACCTAACTACTATATGGGTTCTAGATCTAGATTCTTCTAGAGAGATCCAAGGATACYATGTTTGCATTCGTTCTATATATGGACGCTGGCTCAGCAAGGACACCAAGTTATACAATAACAACTCGCTCAAAATGATAGCCGAGGTTAATGCCCTGTATACCTCTTCCATGAGGAGATCTCGRAGAGCGGGAAGCTCTTCCTCCGGGCCGAAGGAATCTCCGCCGAGAGATGAGAAACAGCACAGTCATCCGTTTATTTTTTTAAAGCATTAGCATATCTGCACTGTTCTTCATTTCACCAATCGGAGGGGATTCGGAGCGGAGTGTTGGCATCCAGCCGCCTGTGCAAAGTTGACACTTTGCATGCGGTTCGGAGGTGTTGCCTTTTTGCCTCGTGTAATGGTCGGGGTTGACTTAACCGGACAACGGCTCCAATCCCCACTTCTCCATTTAACAGCGGACGCGGCCACCTTTACGTTTCTCAGAGGCCTAGCATCGAGGTAGTTAATCTTACGTTTAAACATCCCTTACCTCCACCGATGCTGTCGTTGTCGCCCTTATCCTTCATCGTTTGCCGAGATTGTTGTTTTCTTCATCCTCGACATACATCCCTTAACTAAATGCGGTGAGCCATCCAGTCTACGTAAGGGAACGCAAAGGTCCGGCGCGCTAGAGCCCCATGACGCCCTAAGTTAACTGTTACTACCCAATGTGGCCCGGTGTTGGGAAGGCACGGGAGTCTCATATCTCCCTGTAAGTAGGTCGAAGTTCTTAGTTGCCACAAGCAGTAAAATTCATCACCACTCACACCGGTTGGGAGGTGCGGAGTGTGCCAAGTGACATAAGCCCCTGCACCACAACAATACTTTCGCAAAATAATAGCGGGAAATTAAAGGTTTCAGTGAAAGAAAATTATTTTGATTTAAATATAAGATTCTTGAGAATATCTAAAGGTTTTCATAAAAATTGTTTCATATAATTTTGATCTTAAATCTGAACCATTGACGTGCCACTGAATAATATATTTTATAYTGAAATGTCTGAATGCAAAATCTGTCTCCTAAATCAATTTAAACGATGCAAAAAGCCTGCACTCAATAATCGCATCACWACCCGCCAGTGGTGGAACAAATCACTTCACCAATGAGATGCAAAATCAACAACTYTTAATTTCCTCAGTCTTAATCACCACAAAGTGTCGGTTCGTCCACACGCCAAATCACTTACGCCTTACGCCAATGAAAAGGCAACTTTACTATACTGAGCGCTGAGTGCTTTAATACTCTACAGCAGTGCAGATGGAACTCATGAATTGACTTTACGTGACTGAACTGTTTATTGGCACACCAACGATGTAGAGGCCAAGCGAACACGCTTCACTTAGCACCCAGGCAGGCGTCGCAAAATTAGCAACTTGTTTAGCGTTTGTGCAATTAGACGGCTGTGGTCGAACAAGAGCAACAACCGTTATTTCCACAATCGATAAACACTGCAACAACAACAGCTGAAAGTGCCATCGAAACTTTTAAGCTGCGGCGGACTGAGAGGCGTAGTGCAATATATGTATGTGCGGTTATGAGTAAATGTCAACGTCTAACGTTTCACACGCTCGAATTGGCGATTAAGCGGCTTCAGTGTGTACCAAATTTACACCCATCATTGACCACTAAAGCAAAACACCACGCCTCGCCTGTGACAAAAAGTTGCGGCAGCACGTCAACTAATAGCGGGATTCTGTAACCAGTCTCTAGTCTCTATTTGAGACATTTTGTGGTAAAATSTCAATTTGAGACCTGGTAGTTAGCAAGTCAAAAAGCCAAAAAGAACTCTTGTCTGCCATTTTGAATATGTGACCTGGTMTACGGAAAGRGGGCTTAGGTGTCAAAAAATCAATTTTCAATTTTTAGTTGATTCGAACTGACGAAACGAGTTGTTTAWTTTTAASAGCTSTTTCCCAGAAAACTAGTTTTCGCACGTTAGCTCCCTTTTCRTAGACCAGGTCACATATACCGAATAGAGATCACCATAGATACTAATCGATTGTCGTTTTTTTATATTTTGTAAGCAACTCAAACACGAAAAGGTTAAAAATAAATAAATTTTACATAAATTTCGTTAATACTATGAAGCAAAGTCAACATATATTTTTATTTTTTATTGATAATTATGTTTTTTGACTATGTTATAGAAAGTTTAATATTTGTTATCGACATATTTATTTTCATTCAAGTATAAAAGCATCTCTGAATAATGAAATATAATAGAGTTTGTGACTATCACTTAGAGAATAGCAGAATCATCTCAAGTCTCAAAAATTGTCTCTGTCAAATTTAGAGGCTGTATGTATCACAGTACAGAATCGCACGGTAAATATCCATAAATAGWTATTTGCGAGCACAAAAGCCAATGGCGGTTTAATTGATCGACATTAACTAGATATTTATCGTATAGAAGGAGTGATTGATTAAAAGCAACATAAATTTTTTTATTAAATCTAATTTTTCTTATTAAATAACCTTAATTTGATCAAGCAACGTGACTAGAAAGAACAAACAAAACTTTCTCAATGGACGCAAACCATTGAATTTGCATAGTCTATGTAAAAATATGCGCCTGCAAAAGTAAAATTCAGTGTAAAGTACGATGGTATTTCTGCATCGTTTCGTAATCATCGATTAAACAATGGTCCAATAGTACTCATCACAGAACAAGAAAAACCAAATCACAAAGTATGATCTTGATCGACTATCTCGAATAAGCAAACGTTTAAGAACTTWCATAGCTTGGTGAAAACGGATGGCAAGTCCTCAACAACCGTTTTCACATCCTAGAGCGCTAAATATTCGTCCTATAATTTGCTTCAATTGTTTTAAAACTTTCATAGGGAAAATCATAAGTTGATTATTTAAGCTGCTCGTCGGCACTTAACGAATTCCTTCCGCCGTGCCAAACTTTCAACACGGAATATTATTAGAGCGTTATGCGTCGTCTGCGTCAAACTATTCGACTGAGACGGCTGAAATTATGGGCGAACAACTCTTTGTTCCTAAATCACGGCATTGCTCTATTTCACACTGCATTGATTCTTCGCAACTTTTTCATCTAAAACCATTTTGTGCGATTTCTGGAAATGCCACAAATTCAAAAGGTCAATGAGGGGACGCCGTTTTGACTCAATTGAGGAGATAAAGCCGAATAGAAAAGAACTTTTTCTGGTTATAACAGAAAAAATCATTTTTCGAGGACTGGAAAAGACGTTGCAGAAAGTGCGTTTTATTAGACGGGGATTACTTTGAAGGAGCTATATGATCACATATAGTAGAAACAATGAAAGGAAGCTATTCACACAATTTGCAAACATGAACGGCAGAGAAAGTTCTCAAGTATTGATAATACTTAAGTGACGTATCAATTTTGTCCATCAATTTTTTTTTTTTTTTTTTTTTTTTTTTTTTTTTTTTTTTTTTTTTTTTTTTTTTTTTTTTTTTTATTTTTTTTTTTTTTTTTTTTTTTTTTTAGATATCTTGAACTAATACCGAATTATGCTAAACTCAACAAGAGGAACGATATTTAATATATTGGATACTCGACATAACATTAGGTCTTTAGACTGAGTCGATTTCAGTCATATTTAACGCTAACCACATTATGGCCAAGAAAAGYCGGTACAATTTTTACTTTCCGACTCAAACGAAAGTTGAAAACCAATACATCCGGCATTGAGGGCTAGAGCAAGTACCGTACTGAATAAATCTATATCTTTTACAAGCAACCGTTAATTGAACGAAATTATTATAAAGTAATTAAAGTGTAAAAGTCAATTTACAAATATGACATTAGAACGAAAAATAGTTTTAAGAAGTCATATTACTTGTACTATTTCTTATTTAACGGAAACTTGGAATATTTTTGCACGAGTGTATGATAGAGCAGACCTCAACCAAATTGAACTTTATTTAGACATCAAAATTAGTTATTGTTTTCTTAGAAGTGCATTAATATATTCCCGGCGCCTGTATGGCCCCCGGCAAGTTCAGTATTTCTCAACTTTTAATTGAATTAAACTTAATTCTTGAGTATATGCAATTGCACACAATTTAKGTAGCCACAATGCATGTTTGCATTCTCATGCATATGCCCCGAAATGACAACAAATAAACAAGTTAGCTACTGAATTTATTTAAAAGGCTGATGAATACGAAAGCATGAAGGCAATGATTTTCACTCAAGACGCTGAAGACTGTCTGCGCACAAATCACCGACAAGAAACACAGCAGACAGCCACTCAACTATCTGCTGCGCTTCAGTCACTTTCAAGGAGTACTACTACGAAAGTCCTTTGTTATTTGGTGCGCCACGGTAAACTCAAACAAACAAATGCGCAAACAACAAAATGTACAAATTGACGCACACATAAATGAGTTTAAAAAGAGCAACAACAAAATGTCTGAATCGCCAAAGTGGAGAGTATGCAATTGTTGTTACCATGATTACTGTTGTTGTAGTCTGCAAATGCTAAAAGCAACCACAAGACAAACAGAAAGTGCAAAATTGCTACTGAAATGCAGCAACAGCCTCGCAAGCTGCAGCGACAACACTAATACAAATAGCACAAACTTGTGCGTATTCATATACAAGTGTGTATATAAATATATAYATATATGTATGAAGGAGTATATGTATATAAATATAATAAACTCGTAAGTGCGTGCATTAGGGTTTGTATTTGATCGCATTCTCATTTGTATTTGTATTTGTAATTGTTGGGGCATTTGTATTGTAGTTGCCATTGCAGTCATTGCTTTAACCATTTTGACATTTGCCAGTTCTACTTCGTCTTCTTCTTGTTCTTATACTGCCTTCGTTGTGTTGTCATTCTGTTGCTGCTCTATTTAAGTTGTCAACATTTGCTCCTTGACACGAGTGCATGAGTGCGCCGCCACACAATAAATGACACAGCAGCCACTGAAAATCAACTCAGTTGAAGAATCTGTCAGGCATCTTGTCAAACAGCCCGACAGCCAAGTGGCCAGCAAGACGCTGGTAGTATTGGTATATTAGTAWTTCTGCCCACCAGGAAAATGCACTAGTTCAAATTAGCACTTACAGGACAGGTTAGTCTCAATAAACTGCAATACCGCTAAATTTTTTAAGTCCCAAGAACATAACCACTGCTACCTTAGTGTCCCTACGGTGCACCTTTCTTCAAGATAGTTACTCCTAGTGAATACTTAGATAGAGATTAGCCACGCAAAGCGCTGGGAAAATTCCGCATTGCTTCTAAGTAGGCAAAAATTCACTACAGAAATTAATGTAAGCACCATCCTTGAAATATCTCAGACATCTGAAATAGTTTTTATTCTAGGGGTGTTCTATCTAGCGACTGACAAAAGTTTACTCGCTAAAATAAGAAAGTGTATGTGTGATCCATCTATTTTATAAGATATTTAGTACTTAAGCAAAGTGAAAAATATTAACTTTAAGGATTCTTTATACAATTGAACAAAGATTCATGTTTATCAGACTTTTCCTAATATTCCGTATTTCGAAGTGACAATTTTCTGTAGCAACGCCCAGTTTCTGTACCAGTTCGTATCCTTGCAGAGCACTTCGTCACTGAGTTGTTGTTTGCGTATATGTGTAGCTGCAAGTATGTGCGTGTGTATACATTGCATGTTGCAGCAATTTGCAGTTGTACAAGAATGAGATTTTGTTGCAACAGCTGGTCCACTCTATGCGAAGGACAATCAGTTATGCCACAAAGCAYATGCAAATACACAGATACACGTTCTAAAGCGAGACGGCAGCTTTGGCTCATTTGAAAAGCAAATAATTATAATTAATAGCTTTCGTGAGACATCCTTATAATTAATTTCTGTCAGTTGGCAGCTGTCTGTCCAAATTGAAGAARCTGCTAGGTCTTGAGATATGAGATATGTATATCTATATGGCTGTATGAATATATATTTACGAGTGTAATTCATGGTGCTGTGACTTCCATACCCTGATACAATTTGATGGTGAAATTTTTCTAATTCTAAATAAAGAATCATATGTAGGCGCACTTACGAAATCTTAATTAATATCTCTGAAATATTCGTTTTAACTTTAAAATCCAAGAAATCATAAATCATAAAAACTGAGAGGCTCTAGTAATTCTACCTCCCGCCTTACCCTGATAAGATAAGAATAGAATGTCGGTCGAGCTGTGAACATGTCATTTCCAGATATTTATACTAAAAACAGTGAATGATAAATGTGTAGAGATTACATCTGTGTGGAATTCTTTCCTTTAAATTACTTTATTGTTAAAGGTTTATAAATTATAAGCCGCAACTCAAGAACGACTAAATCGATTTTCTACCTTGTTGAAGCAGTCTTCGCCTTGACTAGCAGAACAAAACTTAAATTTTGATCTACTGGATCTAAACCGGCAGCCCCGCTCGCGTGGAACTTAGAACTTTATTGCGTTGTTGTCAAGTATTATATATCATGTACTTTTCTCAAATTATGATTGATCCTCAACACTGTAGCTATTCCCATATTTTTTATGTTTCATGTTCCGAATGGTTTGTTTATATCGAATTTTACAAAAATCGCCGGGTCAATTAACATCCGTATTGAGACAATGCGAAGAATTTTAGCAATACTCAAAACAGTCGGAACACTGCATTAATACTCCCAAAATGAAAACCTTATTTTTAATTGATACGACGATTTCCAACTTGAATAGCCACTATGTTAGGCAAAATTGTTTTCACGTCAAGCAAACATTTACCGATAATTGCGCACAAAGCTCCATAAAATGGTCTTCGAACACCGCAAGCTTAGCTTCATCGGATCGATTACGAAACAATTATAGAATTATAGCGGGGAAGCAAGGACGGAACAAACTYGTAGTAATGTAAAGTAGTACTTTTAGATATTAACTCCTGGCCCAAAAGGTTTCCATTGGCGTCAGAAATTAAGAAGCCGGCCTATTCTGACCCGTATATCTAAGTTACGGTTGAATTTCAGAGCAACACTAACATATTTTTTAAAATACTCAAAATATTCCAAAAACAATTGTGTTGGCTGAATTTAAACAAAGTGAAGTCTTAACTTATTTTAATTGCGTACAACCAAAAAACGGTACCTTAGATAAAATAAACAACATATTTWCGTGAACTCATAATATAATATCATTCTTTTAGCAGAAAATACATAAGTAATTTAAAGCTGCTCACTCACCGCCCTTCAAAGCAATCCTCCGAAAAGGAAAAAGGCATGTCGCTGCAAAAAACTCGATCCTTCATTCGAGTGACAACAATAACAACACAGTCAACAAGAATGAACCAACAGCCAAACAAGAAGTAACTGCAATAGCAACAGCAACAACAACAGCTGGATACTTCAATTACGACAGCACAGAACCCGTGAATTGTTACCCGACGCTGTAGGGGAGTGGGAGTGTCAACAGTTGCGTGCACACACCATGAATAAATAAATTTGTGCGAAATTGCTGCTGTTATATTTTCATAATAAATTCATAAATTCGATTTATCTTTCAATCAAAATAAGAAAGTTACATTTTGTCCCTGAACTTCTAAAAGACACTTGAACAAGTACTTACACTCGTACTCTCCCCTCGCAGTGCGCAATGTGYTGGTTGCAAGCCGAAAAGTTTAGGCCAGGAATACGGCTGGCATTTTTCTTCTCTCTCTCTATCCTCTTTCGGAGTCTCATACGATCCTACGTATATTTTTACACTCGAATTTTTATTGCACATTTTCTTTCGGTAAMTTTCATATCTTTTCATTTTTTGCTTTGCTCCTTGTTGATTTATAAAATTGTTATTTATTGTTATAAGCGTCAAGTGACAGCAAAATGGCAATGCAATGTGTTACGCCCCATTAAATTTGGAACAAACGTTTTTGAAACACGTTTCAGTGATTGTTGTCGCTAGCAAATGTACATTTGTATTTGGTATAGGCTTTCAACTTTAGCAATGAAATGCTTACACAGGTGTTAGTCCTAAAAATATACATGGGTTCGCTATAATCGTACCACGAAAAGGGAATATCAAGTCCGCTACGAATTTTTTAATCATCGGAGACTCACAAGAAATCATCGGAGACCCTATTAAGTAAATATATCACCCAAGTCCGTCTGTCTGCTCGTCTGTATGTACAGAAATTCCGATATCGGACTACAGTAGGATATTGGTGCCGTACAAACTGATAGAACAAAGTCAAATGCTTGTATGGAAAATATAAAATTTTTTGAGGAAATATCTTTATAAAATTTTACATGGATTATTTTCACGCAATGCTACAATCTCCGGTTGTTCAGAACAGATAGTGGTCTACAGCTGCAAGATCAACATACAGCTTTATTTAGTAAATATCTTTACTTAATTCGACTTGAAAGTGATTTATAGGACGGATTCAAACCGCTTGCTACGTTTTCAGATTTAGTTAAACATGTAGTTGCGGGAACAAACAAGTCTGTTAAGAGTATTATAACTTTGGTTCAGCCGAATTATTGGTTTTTCTCGTATTTCCTCTGCTTAGTACCGTCATAAGGTCTGTTAAAAGTTTATGACGTTATAAAAAAAATGTAATACATTCTTGAAGAAAGTTAATTTTTGTTAATAGTGTATGGTTAAATAAGCTTAGTCTTCCCATGCATACACACCACTCTATCCGGGAAAAACTAGCGCGCCCTATTATAAAACCATTTATTATATCACCACGCCCGTACATCACTAGTTACAAAAAGACGCGTCATAAGATATTGTACAATCGTTTTGCCAACGGGCCGATTGCCTTGTCAATCTTTCGACAAYAGCGATCCTGCGCGTTACTCACTCAGCCTCATTAGCTTATTACACTTTGATACCATTCCGTTATTTTCGCACACAACGTTATTAATATCGGTCTCAGTAATTAATTTTAGTAACTTATACTTGTGTAAAACTCGTAATAAAAGTAGAGTTATATAAATTTTATTAATTTTTTCTCCATAATAAAGAAAGTGTTAATTTTATGTCAAGAAAGTGTGACCTCGAATAAATTGGGAATACATTTAATCAATGCATATTCTAAATTAACGAGACTCTGCAAATTTGTATGGGGTTTCTAACATTGACAACAAACCATAGAGTAATGGATTAAAATCTGGACGGTTAATCATCTAGAGCTATGAAACCAGAAGTATAGTGCTTTCACTTTGCTGACAGAAAACTATCCATCGGGGAAAATATTGCTCAACTGCTTTATAACGTTTTCTAGAACATCCTGCTGGTACACTTTTTCCCCAGTTTTAGCTACCTCTTGACGGAAGGGATGAGGTTAATCGAACTATCTATGAACTTTTATTTGTTAGTGTTCTTCTTTTTGTATTTTTTCTAATGATTAAAATTCATCGGCTAGTTGCTATTTTATCGAATCTCAAAAACAAATTTACAACCTAGGCAACAACCAGCAGAATTAACCACAGCTAAATTTACAATGTATACGACCACCCACAGTGTTGTATTTAAGTTTCAACGCGATTTCAAATCGATTAAGAATTATGCAGTAAAATAAGATTTTTATTTTCTTTGGTAAATCGATCTTAATAAGCGCTATTATTGGACAAATGTGAATTGTTATTATTCCTACCTCCTGTACGAAAATGATATTCTCTATTCATGATTTCGTCGAACAATGAATAAATTAATATAAAGTTTTTCCAAAACCTAGGAATATTTCCCCGGCTTGCGAGTTGCAAGAGTATAAAATTGTCAAAGATCAGKCAGCCGGTACCCCAGTTGATGAGGAAGAAATAAAATGGCTCAAAAAGATAGTGGAGGAATACGAATGCTTCCTGAAAAGGAAGCAATCCGAACCTCAGGATAAGAGCAAAAACTCGAGCAATACCCAAAAAAAAAGAATCGCTCTATCACAGAACAGCAAGGAACTCTGCCGAAAAAACCTAGGCGGAGTGAAGGGGGGCACATCAAAAACGGCAAGGCAATATAGACGGTAACTCCTCCTCATCTAGCACAATACAGGAATATCGACGCCAGATTATCGAATATGGAGCTAAGCTTTGTACTCGACAATCCCGCGTGCCCTCACTCTGAGTTTGGCTCCTCTGAAACCCTTAGGGGTTATATCAAATGCGCAAACCAAGCCTCTTTAGATTTCTGGCAGCTGATTAAAGAGGAGAAACCTAAGAAATCAAGTAGACCAATTCTGGTGGCGATTTGCGATGAATCCATAATCCTTTGAAGGCTACTCGAATTGTGCTACAGCGAATCTGACAGCCCTCATAAACGAGAGGACCATCGATATCAGCTCAATATATCAACAGACACAGACAGTCTCGTTGTGGATAACTGGAGGGTGTCCGATGCGCCTTTGCATGTCGTATCACTCCTGGACACTATTCAGCACTCGCGCAAAGATTCAGTACTTCTCTCAAATATCGGAGCCCTAGAAGAAAAATATGGAAAAATTTACTAGAATTGCCACAAAATGCCTTGAAAAAGAGGCAATAAGAATATCAGTAATCTTCAAGAACTCGATTCAGAAGTAGAGGAGTTAAAAAAAGTCTTAACAACAACTTTCAATAAACCCACTCCACTAACAGTTCTGAAAAAGAGAAAGTCTCTTCCTTGGTAGAACAGTAAGCTTACGAATTTGAGAACTCAACTAAGGGAGGCTATCTATGAGAGTTTTAGAATAAAAATCTGGCAACCATACAAAGATATCATGAAAAAATACAAAAAAGCAGCCAGGAAAGCTAAAACTGACTTATAGCGATCTTTCTGTACACCGATAGAAAGTTGCATATAAACCACAAGGATGAGAAAATGCTATACAAAGAACATACCAGTACCGCCTACATGAAGACGGAAGGAAATGATTTTATCTAATCTGCGAATAATCTCTGGAGGTACTTATTAAAACGAATTCTTGGGAGTCAGCAGACGCCTACAACGGAGGTTCAACCAGAAGCACCGGCTAACGCATCCGATTACCGAGGCCAGATAATAGACAAAAGTAAAAGTTGGAAAAGWATGAAAGTAGTGTTCCAAGTGCCAAGAATTTTAGACCTATAAGCCTCACATCCTTTATGCAGAAGGTACTAGAAAGACTAATGGACTTACGTATAAGAACAACCAGGGTGGATAAGTTATCGAAGTCCCAACATACGTTCATAAAAAGAATAGGAAGATTATAGCATCAAACGGCGCAGCAACCAAACAAGTTATGTGAGTGAAAGGACTCCTCAAGGTAGGGCTTCTCGCTTCTATGGGTTGTTGTGCTGAACGAAATACTACTCCAACTAAACGATGGAGGAGTGAAAGCAGTATCAAATGCAGACGATATAGTGTTGCTGGTATCAGGCATGTTTCCTTTAACAGTTAGTGAGATTATGGAAAGAGTGGATGTATACGGCTGTCATAAACCCTTCTTACATATGAAGCTCTGGTATGATGGCCAGCGCTAAAGAAGCAATACAACACTGGAAAATGAAATGGAATACAAAGAGCAGCAATTACTGGTGCAATCAAGTCATGAGCGACTGACGCGCTTAATGYGATCTTGCATCAACTACTCATAGACATCTTTATTTACAAAATAGCAGCATGTTCTTCAATAAGAATAAAATAATTGGGCGGTTGGAATCGGCAGAACTGTGGACATAGTGATATCCTAAACCAACACAATGTTAATAAATCAGACTACATTCTCCCAATACTGGATTTCAATAGACACTTCCAGGTGAGAATACTCTCAAGACGAGTGTGGAGAAGAGACATAATAGGGTAGGAAAAAACCATCTCAGTCTATATCGACGGGTACAGAATGGACTGCAGAGTAAGCACGGGAGTATTTTCCTATAATTTGGACATTTCTTTCTCTATCCGTTCACCTAACTCGGCTAACATCTTCCAATACTTGGCATAGAAAGCTCTATTGAAAAAGCATGAGGGGATACGAAAAGTAGCAATATTTATAGCCAGGTGGCGCTCCTCACCTTGTCTTCGCCCATGACACATTTCAGCACAGTCCTCAATTGCAAGAGCTCACTGAGCTCACTAACAGACAAGCTCCACCACTTGGTCTGGGAACATTTTTCGGCAAAAAACAAGCAGACGAGTTGGCTAAGGCAGGAGCTTTCCTTAACGAATCCGAGGCGAAGCTTATACTATTGAACAGTAGAATAAGTCCAAAAAAATTATCTTCCTTAAAAATCAAAAAGCAGTATCAAAGAAGGAGCTCACTCCGCTAAACACAATACATTGTTGCCTGGAAGTCAATAAGTGAATTAGGTACCTGCTTCATATTTGAGGGCTCTAATTGTGGGTATATACATTTGAAAACCAGACTCCAGAAATCTGCTTTCCCGATGGAAACTAAACAAATACGATGTGGGAAGGTATGCAAAATATATTCCTTTGGCGGCGTTAATCTCTAATTCGACTCCTCAATTTTGAAAATGGAAAGAATTCAAAAGAGCCAAATCTACAGAATAATGTAAATGGGGAAGTAGTGCTTTAGCCGTGAAGTTAACGGAGGTGTGAATTGCTCTAAAGCCTGGAGAACTCTCCAATTGATGCTAGTTTTTCTGCAGATCGGCATAATGGAGCCCTACTGGAGCATACTAGAGTCTTCAATTCGCATAACATAAGAAATTTTGCTAATAGCAAAAGCAACTACTAAAGAATTTCGTAGACTTGTAATAAAAACAAGTTAGACTAACAAGCTTATCTATCACTTTAAAGAGGTATCAACAAACCCTCTCATATCGAATTGAATTATATTATTTTGTTGTTGTGGTCACATACACCTAATTTTGTTTTTACACGAATTATTTTTACACGAATTTGAAATAACACGAATACAAAACAAACAAAATTACTTTTTTTACACTTTTACTTGGATTTAACAACGTTTTTTTTTTCAATGAACTTTTTTCTACTTAAAATAATTCTGGTGCGTATTCTGAGTTATGTCTATGTATGCGTAATTTCTGTTTAATTTCTGTGTAATTTCTGGAAATGCGGGATTCCCCGAATTATTGAAAAAGTAAAAACGTACATAATGTATTGTACACACAATTTAGTTCCTATTTGACAATTATA
>NW_017536297.1:203201-204235 GCF_001853355.1 Bactrocera latifrons | reverse complement strand
CAGAAACGATTCTTTTACATATGACTCAAGCAGCTCACGACTTCCGGTCCTTGACCAAGTATCCTCTGGGTAGCCTAAGATCATCCGTTTGAAGGCGAGCTAAAGTGAGAAGGCGAAACATTCCCTGCATAGGGTTGTGCGCTGGGTTCGGGATCCTCCACGTAAAAAAACCACCCCWATGAAAACGCAACAACAGCCTCGGATGAGAGACCCCACTTTTGATGACGACTATGGCAAACGAAATAAGGACTACGAAGTGAGGGCATGCACTTGGAATGTCCGGTCCCTTTATTGGAAAGGTGCCGCTACCCAGCTGATTGATGTCCTCGTAAAGGGGACATCACCGCCATCCAATAAATGCGATGGACGGGACAAGGACAGAGACGAGCAGGTATTTGTGGCATTTACTACAGTGGCCATATAAAGGAACGCAAGTTTGKTGTGGAAGAAAGACTCCGTTGCCGAGTACTATCATTCACTCCGGTGAATGAACGTCTAGCCACAATCCGCATCAAATGGATGTTCTTCAACATATCGCTGATTTGCGCCCACGCCCCGACGGAAGAAAAGGACGATGTGGCCAAAGATGCCTTTTATGAGTCGTTGGAAATCACTTATGAGATCTGCCCCGCCACGATGTYAAAATCATGCTTGGCGACTTTAACGCAAGGGTGGGCAAAGAAGGTATCTTTGGCACTACGGTCGGTAAATTCAGCCTCCACGAGGAAACATCCGCAAATGGGTTGAGGCTGGGGCCCAAATTTGGTTATCTGTAGTACTAGATTCCAGCATAAGAAGAAGCATAAGAAGATACATCAAGCTACCTGGCTATCTCCGGATCGAAAAACCACCAACCAGATCGACCATGTTGTGATAGACGGAAGACACGTCTCCAGTCTTTTAGATGTGCGTGCGCTCCGAGGTCCTAACATCGACGCGGACCACTATCTCGTTGCAGCCAAGATTCGCACATGCCTCTGTGCAGCAAAAAACGCACGCCATCAAACACAAAGAAGGTTCGACGTCGAGAAGCT
>NW_017536297.1:199295-202356 GCF_001853355.1 Bactrocera latifrons | reverse complement strand
ATAATGGTCGGACGAAGGCATGCCCAACGATTGGAATTTAAGTGTGCTATGCCCAATTCTTCAAAAAGGAGACCCCACAATCTGCGCCAACTACCGTGGGATAAGCCTCCTCAATATCGCATATAAGGTTCTATCGAACGTATTGTGTGAAAGATTAAAGACCATCGTCAACAAACTGATTGGACCTTATCAGTGTGGCTTCAGACCTGAAAAATCAACAACCGACCAGATATCAGCACCAAATCTTGGAAAAGACCCGTGAAAGAGAATCGACACTCACCACCTCTTCGTCGATTTCAAAGCTGCTTTCGACGGCACGAAAAGGAGCTGCCCTTATGCCGCGATATCTGAATTTGGTATCCCTGCAAAACTTATACGACTGTGTAAGCTGACGTTGAGCAGCACCAAAAGCTCCGTCAGAATCGGGAAGGACCTCTCCAAGCCGTTTGATACCAAACGAGGTTTCAGACAAGACGACTTGCGTGCGACTTTTTCAACCTGCTTCTGGAGAAAATAGTTCGAGCTGTCGAACTAAATAGAAAAGGTACCATCTTTTATAAGAGTGTACAGCTGCTGGCGTATGCCGATAATATTGATATCATCGGCCTCAACACCCGCGCCGTTAGTTCTGCTTTCTCCAGACTGGACAAGGAAGCAACTCAAATAGTGAACGAGGGCAAGACGAAATATCTCCTGTCATCAAACAAACAGTCGTCGCTCTCACGTCACTGTTGACAGTCATAACTTTGAAGTCGTAGATAATTTCGTCTATCTTGGCACCAGCAATAATGTCAGCCTTGAAATTCAACGCAAGATAACTCTTGCCAACAGGTGCTATTTCAGACTGAGTAGGCAATTGAGAAGCAAAGTCCTCTCTCGACGAACAAAAACCAAACTCTATGAGTCACTTATAATTCCCGTCCTGCTATATGGTGCAGAGGCTTGGACGATGTCAAACACGGATGAGTCGACGTTGCGAGTTTTCAAGAGAAAAGTTCTGCGAAAGATTTGTGGTCCATTGCGTGTTGGCCACGGCGAATATCACATTCGATGGAACGATGAGCTGTACGAGATATACGATGACATTGACATAGTTCAGCGAATTRAAAGACAGCGGCTACGCTGGGTAGGGAATGTTGTCCGGATGGACGAAAACACTCCTGCTCTGAAAGTATTTGACGCAGTACCCTCCGGAGGAAGCAAAGGAAGAGGAAGACCTCCACTCCGTTTGAAGGACCAAGTGGAGAAGGACCTGGCTTCACTTGGAATATCTAACTGGAGCCACGTAGCGAAAAGAAGAAACGACTGGCGCACGGTTGTTAGCTCGGCTATAATCGGGTAAGCGGTGACTACGCCAATCAAGAAGAAGAAGGGAATAAATCTGCTATCTATTATACATATGTATACATTAGCTTAATTCCTTTGGAGATATAGTTTGTATGTATATTTATATAGTATTATAATCATATTCTCTTTACAGGAAACCGATTGTGGCAGCAATCACACGTTTTCGTAAAGAGTACCAAATATGTTTGCACAGAAAGGTTCAACTAAGTGCACATATGCGAAAACATATTCATAAAAGACAATTGTCTGCATCCCTGCAGAAAAGCGAGAGATAATCAGAAGATGCAACATTTGATGATTCCCCCTAAAAAAGGTCACCATTAATCCATATTAAACCAAACCAAAAATGCTAGCTACTGGCAGAGAAAATAACTAATACGGGATCCATTAGTCTAAAGTCTGGTTCTCCAGCGCCAGGCGAGTTTCCAAGTGGTGCATTTCTCTATAGGGTACTGAAGAATTTGATACATATACATAGATCTACACTGGCGTGCATAGTGATGCATATAGTTTGCAATAAGCTTGCGGAGAACAGGAATCAAGGGAAGTGGCGCACTGCCGGTGCAACGTTACGGTTCGCACATACCACGGATCAATGCTTGTTTTATTGCTTTCATTAATTTCACTTGCTTCCTTCGATGGTACAAAGGCATATTGGGAGGGAGTGAGCGAGACAATGACAGCGCCTGGTTACGAACGTAGCGCCGCATTGCGTTGCCTTGTGTTTTATTTACCACTTGGATTTACAAGCGCAACCAACAGCCAAGCGCAGCTTGAAGGATTTGATGTACGCTCGAGCACGATGCTATTATCCTTACATGGCTTTCTGTGCGCTGGACAGCCCGCGGCTAGCTGTGTTCTGTTCGTTGACTATGGCAACAAAGTGCGGAATATTTTAGTGGATATTGTTCTTCGTTACCTATGTATGGGTATGTGTGTGTATTTCTGACTGTTGCTACTGTTGCACTTTGTTTGCTTGTAGCATATATCACTTACTTTTCCAATGTTTGAGTATCAGTGGCATTGCGAGGGTTCACCGGAAGTTTATTTAACCTTAAAAGATTTTATTGTAACAAACATTTTATGTTCCGCATCAGTCGTCTTCAACTATTGCTCTGCAATTTCTATTTAATGCCCGTCAGAATAAAAAGGTATGAAAACCAGCACGTCCAAATGCACAGTAAGTCCAAATACGATTGCATTTTCAATTTTATTAGATGAGAGTAAGAACGGATACCATAATGAAACACTTAAATTTTAGAAATTAAATATTTAAAATGTGGCTTTTCGCAACATTTCTTAAAGAACATACATATCGTCACCTAAAATACAAAAATTTCGAATGATTAAAAAATTCCAAATTGGGTGTTTTATTGATTATGATCTACTACTTCAAATTACATGCATATAAGTTCATATGTCCGATATTTTAAGGTTCTACTATCACATACTATATAACCCAGGTTTAACCAATATTTAAATTTTATTTCACTCATGTTCTATTTTATATCGTGAATTAATTCTATCTCCTGCAAATTTCCGAAAATATTGTTGTTATTTTACGTTATTAGGTGACGRTATACTCGTATGTATTTCCTGGAAAATGAATGTCTAACGTCCGCTGTTTTCAAAATTGTCATATTTTTTATTTTCGTAGAAGGGTTTCAAATAATGAATTAAAACTGACTGGTACAAACAATTAAATTTTTTTTTT
>NW_017536297.1:195283-199190 GCF_001853355.1 Bactrocera latifrons | reverse complement strand
GTGTTCTACTTTTTTATACAAGAGTCAAGTTTTTATAAAAATTAAAATTTTCATTTTTTAATTGCAAACATTTTTTGGATTCAGACTTATCATTTTCAATCGTAAGATCGGGATCAAAAAATGAGAACTTAATTCTAGCGCCATATTTGATTCCTCTATGGACCTAATTGCCACAGAACTTCATTATTTTTACATTCGATGCACGTTATTTTGGTACGTCAACTCGATATTGATCCTGCGTTCCATCTTTTTCTATTTAACTGGATCAGCAACCCCAAGTTATTTCTGCATTTGCCAGCTCGTTGACATTTTTATACTCTCATAACATATTGCACAGAGAATAATAGGTTTGTTCAYTTAACGGTCGTTTGTATCACCTWAACCTAATCGAAATYAATGTAGGGTTATAAATAATCAGTATCGCGAGACGAGTTGAATTCCTAGTCACCTAGCCCACATTCCATATAATACATTTTTAAATTCCTTTTATTCCTTCACTTTCCAGTACACAAATCAAGAAGCAATTAATACAGGTATAACGAGATAAAACTTTGCYCTATAGTYCCTTTTYCTTACCGAAATTCGGAGTCAGTTGCCTTAACTTTAGGAGCGGGTTTTTCAATAACAGCGCTACAAAATATGTTTTTTAATAAAGCAGCATTCGTACGTACTCCATGAGTCACCATTGCATCCCGAAAAAATTACATTTGGTGCGATTTATATTAAGTATGCCACGAAATTTGTAACACCCAGATGGAAGCGTCGGARACCCTATAAAGTGCATATATGTATAATTGATCAGTATSTTGAGCTGAGTTGATTTAGCCATATCTGTCTGTATAATAGGTTGTCAAAAAAGTCTTGCGGTATTTTTAATGAGTTTTCAATTGTTCATAAAATCGGTTACAATAATGCGATTCAAGTCAAATATGCGCCGTTTTGTTCGATGACGCGTTCCCAACGAGATGCCTACTTCATAATGCCCCTCTCATAGAAGCTTACTTCCCTATTAGCAAAAAAACTCGGAGAGCCAATTTTCACAGGACTCTCTTGTGGCCAACTTCAGACTAACAAGCGCGTTCGCCATGGACAGAAACAGGTGGTAATCACTTGGGGCGAGATCCAGACTCTTCGGTGGATGCAAAAGAAGCTCCCATCCGAGCTCCCCGAACTTCCGGCGGGTAACTAAAGAAGTGTGTGGCCTGGTGTTGTCCTGATGGAAGACAACTCGGCCTCTGTTGATCAAAGATGGCCTCTTCTGCATGAGTGCCGCCTTCAAGTGGTCCAGTTGTTGGCAGTACAGATACGAATTGAGCGTTTGGCCATAGGGGAGTAGCTCATAGTGGATTATTCCCTGCCAATCCCACCAAACACACAGAAGAACCTTCCTCGCCATCAGTCCAAGCTTGGCCACCGTCTGGGTCGCTTCACCACTTATCGACCACGACCGTTTGCGCCTTACGTTATCCTGAGTGACCCACTTTTCATCGCCAGTCACCATACGCTTCAAAAACGCGTTGATTTTGTTGCGACTCAGAAGCGATTCGCATGCGTCGATACGGTCAAAGATGTTTTTGAGCTTCTTAGTGACTCCGAGCTTCTTCAAATGGTTTATAATGGTTTCATGACTCATGCCCAGCTCTTGACCGATGCTAGGGCTGCTACTATGCCGGTCTCTTTCGACCTATTCAGCGATTTTATCGCAATTTTCGACGACAGGCCTTCCGGAGCGTGGCGCATCTTGGACCACCTTTACACCAGAACGAAAACGTTGAAACCATCGTTATGCGGTGGAAATGGAAACTGTATGGGGTCCATAAACTGCACAAATTTTATTGGCGGCTTTATAACTCATGGACGACTTAAAAGAAACGACAATCAATCAAACACGTGTTAGCGCGTGAAATGAGCTTTCGAAAAAGGTATAGCATGACCCGATGCGACAAAAAAACTAGAACTACGCGCTCTCAGCGCCAACTAGCGAAAAAACTTTTTTGCCAACCTAACATATACCAACTAGTCCCTCAGTTCTAAAAATATCGTTTTGAAATTTCKCAAACGTCACTTTGTCTTCAAGAAGCTGCTAATTTGTCGGAACTGCCGATATCGGACCACTATAATATATAGGTGCCATACAAACTGAACGATCGAATTCAAGGTCTTGTATGGAAAACTTTCACATTTGAAAATGTACTATCTTCACAAAAGTTGACACAGATTATTTTCTRAGATAATGATGTAATATACGAAGAAATGGTTCACATCGGCTTACTATAGCATATAGCTGCTATAAAACCCTAACGATCGGAATCTAGTGCTGGTATGGAAATCTTTTGCATTTGACAAGATATATTCACGCAATTTGGTATCGATTTAGTTTCTAAGGTAACAATGTAACCTTCGAWAAAATTGGTCAGATTGGATTACTATAGCATATAGCTTTCATACAAACTGAATGATCGAAATCAAATGCTTTTATGGGAAACTTTCTCATGTGACGATAGCAACATGTTTGCCTTTGGATGAAAACCACTGGCCGGTTACGTCTTTAGATTTACTCAAACACATAGTTACTAAAAAAATGCACCTGTGAATGGTATATTTGCTTCGGTACAGCCAAAGTTAACGTTGTTTCTTGTTTTCGGTGAAAGCATCGATAACCTTCAATTTATAAAATGTTCAAACGAAATCTTACTTTAAATTACTAAATTTTAACCACCACTTAGAAGGTCTGCCATTGGTGAAGTTTTTCCAGTTACGTACAAGTAGTTTTCTACAAGRTGTACAACGCCCTTTCGTAGCGCCAACAAATATCACAGCCTGCCAACTTCTACACACTAGCTAATTCCTTCTTGATAAGATCATTAGCAGCAGTTCACGAAGGTTGAGGTTTCTCCATAGTATTCTTAATCTTAATCACACTGGCTATATATATGGTTTCTTAAATTATGTGTACTCATACCAGAAATATGCACTATTGGGAGTTTCAATAGTTAGCAAAGTTCAGTAAATAGTACACAGCAAATTTTTATTCAAATTTCACCAACGCTTCCATTTGCCACCCATAAGCTATCTAATAAATAAAAWGCGGTTCACTCACCTAAGCAACCATGTAAATGCAACCGAACTGCATTTGACACCTTGAATTATTGCCATAAGTGCCCCAATTACTATACAAACTAAAACAAAAAACGTTTCAGAAGAGGCAGAGTAATGTTTAAAAATCCCATAAATTACAAAGGGATAACGGTGTTCGCTGAAGCTTTGCAAAATCAAAATCGAAAAAATGCTAAACGCACAAAAAATGTAAATTTGCGTAAAAAATTCTATGGATGTATAGGTGTAACCGTTCTGCCTGATTTTTATTACGGTTTCATTTACACATTGGGGCTGTGGCACTGCGGGATAGCTGTCTGGCAGAAGTTTGTTAACCAATGTAGTATACCATCGCACCGGATTCAGAAAATTTAAATTTTTCCGCAATAGAATTAGTGAGTGAAATCACCCAGTGCTATATTGTACCGAAAGTCATTTAATGAATAAAACATTTTCCGGAATAACAACGCAAAAACTTATAGTAGGTAATTAAGAGCCAGCTCAAGAATATATCACTGTTTGTTTCATATAAGCCAACTTGGGGTTAACGTAGTTGTATACATATCTGCATAGCAACTATAAGGATTTTTAAAAGCTGATTGATTTATAAAAACAATTTATTTTCATATTATTTGATATTTCATATACGGTACTAAAATTGCTGTTGTATGTTGTATGTCCTGAATGCTTATTTTCCGTTTAAGCGCTCCACTGAAGAAGAGACACTAGGAGCTTCGAGAGAGCGGAATAACCTTCTTGGACCTTTTGGATGAACGTCACCTCGGCACTGAAATCATTCAAAGCCTTCACG
>NW_017536297.1:181882-188833 GCF_001853355.1 Bactrocera latifrons | reverse complement strand
AATATGGGTGAAATCGGTTCACAACCACGCCTGAAATCTCGATTATCACTTTATCATGCGAGAGTATAAAATGTTCGGTGTCACCCGAACTTAGCTCTTCCTTACTTGTTTGTAAATAATTACGTACGTAAATTTTATTTTTTCAGGGTTGTGCATGCTTAGCACCAACCGGGCTTTAGTCAAAGAGAATCAAGCGGAAATGGAAACGAAAATTCTGGAGGAGTTTTCAGCGAATCCAAGAAAACTTTTATTAGCTTGAAAGGTATAACAATAATGTAAAAAAAGTTACTGGAATTAAAAATTTTTTTTCAGCCCCACCCTACATGCGGACCTGGCTACGCCCTTGTAATCATATACTTTGTCTTGTTTATGTTAATGCGTAGGCCATATTCGGCACTACGTAAATTAACTCGGTTTACAAGTTCTTGTAATCCCATCAAGATATCGGCTATAAGTGTAGTGCCATTTGCATAGCGTATATTATTTATGAAAATACCATTCACTTTCACACCTTGATCACTGGACTGGAAACCGATTCTTGAAATATTACTTCTTATATTTCTTCGGTTATATCACCACTGATGCTTACATGGGCAGTTTGTTGCCAATATAGATTTCTTATGCAACGAATCCCTTTGTCATYTATTCCCATAGAATGCAGAATTTCCATAAGTTTATAGTGTTTAATGGTATCGAAAGCTTTCTCACAGTCAATAAAGCATGAAAATACAAATTTTTGGACATCTTTACAGTTTTCAACCAAGACTTGTATACAGAACAATGCATCACGAGTTCCAAGACCTTCTCTGAAGCCAAATTACGTCTTGCCTTTGACTCTTCACATATTCTTATATATTCTGGCGTGAATGACTTTTAGAAATATCTTKAGAGCATGTAACAATAGACTTATTATTCTGTACTCACTAAAATGTTGCGCATTATTTTTCTTAGGTAGTGGTATGAGTGTTTATTTTAACCAGTCTTTTGGATTTTGGCCATTGTCATAAGGCTTTACTAAAAAWATTAAATTGTTAAAAAGCCTTACTAAGAGAGTCATATTTTTGTCATTTACTAACTTTAATTTTTCAGCTGGAATCTCATCCGGGCCTGTTGCTTCGTAATTTTTCATTTGTTGTATAGCTTTCTATTACGCCTTTCGTAATATAATTGCCAGTTGGTCTATAATGAAGATGAAGGTTCTTTTTCAATCTACTGTCATCCACCATACCACCTGCGGCTTCTTCCAATTTTTTCTGTAAATGGAAGGCGTCATGAAAAAATTGTAGTCTTTCAATTTCTTGGCATTCATTTGTTTATCCAGTTTGTTTTTGCATTATGGATCATCTTCCATATTTCTCTATTCAGTTGTCTATACTTGTCAATGTTTTTTTCTATTTTTATAATCCCGGCGTTTACTTAGTAGTTTTAATATATCATCTGTTATCCAATTATTTTTATTATTTTCATTCTTTTCAAYTCCAAGAGAGTTTTTTGCTGTAGTACAAAATATCTCTTTTAAGTCGCTCCATATACTTTCTGCACTTCCTAATGGGAAATCATTTATTTTTTTCATTAATTTCACTTTCAAATAGGCCTTTCACACTTTAGTCTCTCAACTTATCAAGATTTAGCTTAATTTAATACATACACTCGTATTTTAAAAATTCAATTGAAATCGATCGAGTTCAACTCGCTCAGGTTATTTTCGRTATAAAATTCCTGCGCGAGTTGAGCTCGGTGGAGTTTTGGAACGYACACCATATTATATCGCGATCATATCACATGGAAAGGCGACTGCATCATAGTCACACATATGTCTCATACATACTTACATATATAATTTACTAATCACTAGTGTGCTCACAACATTTATACATCATAAATTTAATCYGAATTCGGAATGGGAAATTTTTCTTCTAATATTTTGTGGTTTAATTTAAATCTTCAGTTTTTAGACTCGATAAATTTTCATATTGACGACAACAAATAGATCGATCAGTTGGCAAATTTGAACGCGTTCTTGAAATCGAGAAATATCTGACGAGTTTTTGTAGTACATATGCATCAGTCCTGTTGTTTTTACTTTAACCGATATGGTAACCCTATCCTGAGTATATATACATAACCCTGTATCTATTTCGATTAGTGATAGGTGATACATACAACCGTTAGGTGAACAAAACTATTRTACTCTGTAGCAACATGTTGCGAAAAGTATAAAAAGGTTCATCTCGTCGCATTTCTAGCATATAGCGGTTTTTTAATTATTAAAGCGGTGARGTAAACAATAGTTTTAGACGCAAAATGTCGAATTTGTATGCAGGAAGTCTAGATACYTTCTCATTCACTGTAGTCTATTTCGTGAGACTGCGCTTGAAACGGCATGATAATTATATGATTTATGGCGGTCCTTTTGATAAATACTTAAAAAGTCCGTGACATGAGAAAGGTCCGRGATTCTGAGTTGAATTCTTTTCGTGACCCTTTCCATCAGGATTAGCCACRTTACCTATCYTAACGTAACTTAACCTATTTATCTWTCGAMTTTCTTTATCGGTTATAAAATTAAATATTTAAAGCAGAAGCAAAATTTGTTGCATGTCGGTTTTTCTCCTCTTCGACAAGAATTTTATTGTTAATACCATCCCTAAATGTTTGTGTAATGCTGCTGAAACCCATGCTAGTAATTAACCCGCTTCACATACAATTTACCTAAGCGGCTTAAGGCACTTTAAGCCCCTCAAGTAAGTCGCTCAAGCGCACAACTGATGCATATTTGTGTGTCAAGCCAATAAAGACCACCAAAACTTCAAGTGACATCTTTTTGTAAATACGATATACTCATATACACACTCACATACGAGCTTGCACTGAAAGTCAAAATTTATGCGCGAAACTTTACATTAAACTCGGCAAACAATCTGTGCATGCTGCGTTAAAAAGCGCAAGAAAAAACAACAATGCGTAATAAAAGCAGGCATAAAGGAAAAAGGAGAAAGCAAGCACTGAATAAAGAGCGAAAAAACGCACTGTGAAAATGCAAATGAAAGCCATAGGGGTGCCAAAAGAAAATAAATATTTTACTTTGTGTCATACAAGCTGGGGGTGATATGCTCAAATGGATGGGGGCAAGTAAACATACGAGCGCCACTTACATGTAACAAATATTCCTACTTGTTTGCATTGTTGTTGTAGGTTTGTATGTGTACATTTTGTTTGTGAGTGTGCATACTATGTATGTACAGTATACATCCTGATAAGTGTTGACATATACATACATATGTATGCATATGTGTTCGTGGCTGTGTGTGTTGGTGAGTGCCAGCGCTTGTAATAAGTTGAASTTTTAATTACATTATGAAACAGACACCCGCATATTTTTGTGGCAAATTAACAATGACATTTTGCGCTGCTGAGATAGAAGCTCCAAGTGGCAGCTACTCTGCATGTGGGATAGCTTGGCCGGGTGTTAGTCTCATACTTATTGCATATAAACGCATACTTAACGTATTTAAATACACAGGAAAGAAAGTGGAGACAACACCCACAATGTGTATTCACTTACATATAGTATACATACTTATATCTGATCCGATCTACCCAGCWAGTTGACACAATGAATAATGATCACTTTTATTGTGTTATTTAAAAATGTGTTTATAGTATAGTGTTTGATAATTTCTTAAGCCAAAACAGACACCATGACCAACCAATTGGTAAACACAATCAACGCATTCCGGTTATGGTAGGTTAATCCTTCATTTATATTAACCAGCCACCGTGTTTCTTTGTTAAATTAATATTAAGAGAATAGAAGTGGGATTAGATAATCCTATGTATGATGGGAATCATCGGTGCTCCACTAGCTGCTGGTTTAAAATTTAAAAATACATATTTATAATGCGTAAAGGGTTTRACGGTGAAAACCCCTAAAACGTAAGAACATAAAGATCGAAAACTATTAATTTGACATTTTGATACAAAATATTAGCTAATGCGTGATTTACGGAACCAGAGGAACTTCACTAACCACAATGATTGTAGAAACTCTGTGCCTCAAAAAAACTAAAAATCAGAATCTAAGGAAGCTAAGTTATGGTGTAACCGAACAAGGGGTAATTATGATCRGGAAATACTCTATCTGAATTTAATTAATATAACTTATATTTTTGGCTTTGGGATTGAGATAATGATGACGCCCTATTTGTGTAATGTCGATGTCTTCATTTGTTCAATTGTGATGTATGGAAATAAGGGTAGTTGTGATTCGATTGCGCCAAATCAATGTAACATAGAACCCTCAGGCATGACACCTTGCGTATAAAAATTGTTGAAATTGAACCAAAACTTTTCAAGCCTGTACCGTTTGCCCCCACACACCTGATATAAGAACATCAAAATTCCGGTTGGCTTTATACCGCATATATCTTAGCAAAATTAAGCTCAAAATTGCTATGCATTCTCGGTTTCTTTGAATATTATAGTACTTGTTGAAATCTTTTGCAAAATTTTTATATGTAAAGTATTTCCCTGACTTTGATTCCTTGAAATTGCGAGCGGATGAAATGTTACATGCTAATTTAGGGCTTCTTTGATTGCTGTACAAATTACAATACACGAAGCAAGGTTGCCAAAAATTTAATAAATATCAAGAAAATAACTAAATTTGATAATAATGCACCGAATCCGCACCCTCCACTTATTCAGCTGACAAATTTATTTAAGGTACTCAATATCAACCATATAAGCGTATTTGGTTGGGTTTTCGCAAACGCCTTTCTTGTAACATGTTACTGCAGAATAAAACCGTTTTATCTAAACTAATCGAGATAAATATAAGGTTAAATATTATATATAAATTAAATATTAATATATAAATTAAAATCCGGGTGACTGTCTGTCTGTCCACCCGTCTGCGCGAGTTGCAACTCGCATAAGCATTGAGAATTCGTAATGAAACTTGGTGCACGTGCTAAAAGTTAAGGTAAATGGATGTGATATAGTCACTGCCAACGCCATTAAACGAAAACCTTTGTAGTGCCATAATCAAACATTATTGCCGCTAAATTGTCATACGAGTACATATCTGGTGTTATTACCTCCTGCTTGCGAAACATACTTGTCTAAATTTCATGTCTTCGTCTGTTTGATCGCATTTTATATCAAATTGCCCATTTGACATGTCTCCTTTTCAAATTGTTCTTTGCATTCGAGACCACTTTGGTCGGTATTAAGAAAACAAAGAAAACATTGCGTTTACATTATAAATAATAATAAATATGGAAAATATTTGTACCTTCTGACTAAATTGAAAGGATGTGTAAAGATTAGAAGAACATTAAAAATATATAAATTTAACGGTTTTCTAATCTAATGATTAATGCTTGTCAATTCTTTTTGATTAACTACACAACATCGAACAACCACCCTATACTCATCCGGAAACACCTGTAAACTATTAAAATATACTAGAAATTATAATAGAAGGAGGAAATCGAAAATTTAGTTACATATTTGAATTTAAACTTATTGGTTAATTAATTTCGATAATTCCGTAGGTAAGAAGTTAAGTGGTTAACGGAAGCTTGCTCCATGTAAATTGCTCAACATTAATCGTCTCCAACAATTTTGAGTTGGACGTATCATCATTTGCACAAAAGACATAGATTCATCTATTTCTATCTCAAGCCAGTGTACACCCGCCTTATCATCTCCGTAGACTCCGTTTAAATGACTAAGAAATAAAGATATTCATCACAAACGTTGACAAGCAAAATGTGCTTACCTTGCATAGCATCCGCCAAACCACCAGCCACCTTTATATTTCTCTGCACAATTATCAGCAAAATCATCATTATCACGATCATAAGTTGAAAACTTCCTTCCCGAATGATACTGTAGGGAATCACCAGCGTTCCCGTTATAAATACCCAATTTCTTTAAAGTGTAGCTCTCTGACTCGTCACCAATAAGAAACTCTGAATATTTTGCGTAGTACTTAACCCCTTGACGTGCTTTCATTTGAATATACAACTCCTGCTCACAACTATTAGTGAGAGCGTACAGTTTCTCCAAACCTATCCAATAGTTTCCCCTTAAGTCACCAAATCCCTCTTTATAGTCATCCCAAGTTCTATAAAAATCTATCGAGTCACTTTGGCGCCGTTGAATGACTATCCATCCCCCGAAATCAACGTCCTCTTCGCAAAATACCTCCAAGTCGGTGATATTTATCTTTTCTAACTGAATTTTGTAAATACCACTCCTCCAGCTCTTTGCTGCTGCCTCCATACAACTAGACCATTTGGATGCTCTGAAATAAACATTTATGAGTACTTTTCCATAACACGTTATTCATTTGCACCGATTCGGGGCTAACAGCTTATCGATGTTCGATGGGAAGTTGTGAATTTTTATGAATTTTGCAACGACATCTATTTGCACATCACAATTGTCATCGCAAATCTTATTCGAATTCTTATTTTGACTGAAGGAAAATCTTATTTGAAAACTCAAAGTATAATACAGCGACATAATGAAAACAAAGCGAAACATTTTTCTGCTAAGCGCAAAAACAAGTTCGGTTACAGAATTAAAACTAGCACTAAATTATTTTGAACTTTACGTAAAACTGATCTTTACTTCCAATTTATAAATATGCTCTTTGTTTACTTTATGCTGAGGTTTCAAATCCTTATTCAAATATTTACTTAAAAATACTCTTCAGCATTGCGTTAGAAAATGATGAGAAGCCACTGTGAGATCAAAGAAAAAGTGTCGATCAGCACTTTTATCTAGGGGATAAAATAAATATATGTATGTGCCATAATTGCTTTCAATGCATTTTAGAGCGCAGTAGGTGTCCACTTTGCAGTTATCGTAATACTGTTAAGGCCGTCAACAAGAACAAGTAAGGAACAGCTAAGTTCTCGTATAACCGAACATTTCATA
>NW_017536297.1:134927-181322 GCF_001853355.1 Bactrocera latifrons | reverse complement strand
TATTTTAACATTTGACAGATGTCGTTTGCAGTCTGTCGCGAGCATTGTATTCAACACATTAAAGACAAGGAAGTACCTCATGGTACATAAAGTCTGCTAGTTATATGGGGTCTAGGTAGAGTTTTCACCCGACTTTTTATTTTTATTTTAAGCACAAATATTCACCGTTATAATAAAAGCACGCTTTCTCCTTTTTATTAAGATAACTTACATATTGGCCAATACTTGCGGTATAAAGTCACCGAAAATCTACAAGTATGTAGTATAAGGTAAATGGGGGCTAAGGAAAGTATTTACCCGATTCAACCCATTTGTAGCATACAGACTTACTACTATCAGGAAACGAGTCTCCCTGACTTTCAGTTATGTATTTCATACATTTACCGATATTTGCAGTAAAAGGCCAACTATAGGTACTAGGTACTACTCAAAAAATCAGTACCAAGGGGCTTGAACAGGTTTGGTTGGATTTGGAAATTTTTGTGTCAGAAGATGGCACACCTCAAATGCGCTTCGTACAGAGTTTTATCCTTTCATATTAATTCATTCCTGATTTTTATACTGAAAAGTGAAAGTTTAAAGTAAATTTTGTTTATGGGAATAAGGCGTGGTTGTTGTCCGAATTCGCCCATTGTACTCAACGGTACCCAAAAAATTACTCTAACCACGTACAACATTTGATTGCAATCGGTCGGCGATGGTGACTTTGGCTTATTTAAAGCTGTCTCAAACCATCTCGGAGATAAAATTTAATGGCAAACCTCTATTAAGCTATTGAATTATCTCGGTTTTCGCAGTATTAACAGTTCCGTTATAAAGGGAGTCAGCAGGGCTACCATCCAAGTTCATATATTTTTCGAATCTAACTCGATTACTTTATATAATATAAAACTAGTATACAACTCGGTCATTGTTGGTTCAAAGAGCTCGTTTAGTATTATATTATATATACTATACATATATACACATGTTTATGTGTGATGCTATCCAGCGGCATGAGTATGAAATATACAGGCATATCGTATTATAAAAACACAGAAACATCAAATTTAATAGGGAATGATTATTGTCATTCGAAAGAACATTCTTTGGCATTTATTTTTTGAAGATTACATCTTTCAAGGTTACGCCTCGGCTACCAATGTCTGAATCAAAGCGGGTTTGTCCGCATAGACTTTAAACTTTACAAATTCCCATAGAAAAAAGTCTAACGGTGTGTTGTCACACGGTCTTGGTGAGCAATATCCGTCCCAAAATGTGAGATTAACTGCTCACCGATAGGTTTTCTCAATAAGTCTACAAGTTGTTGCGATGTATGGAAAGTAGCGCTGCCTTGTTGAAACCAAATGTCGCCAAGATAAAGGGGCATCAAATAATCGCTTATCATGGCATGATAAAGGTCGCCATTGACGTTTACATTCTCATCGGTATCAGTTATGAAGAAATATGGATGCACCGATGATTACACCAGCCCACAAACTACACTGAACTGTCGTTTTTTCATTTCATTTCATTCACATTTCAAGGCCGAGCAGCTTAGTTCTTGCATAAGCTGTATTTTGTACGCTTTCAATTTAAGATCTCGGCGTAAAATGCGCCTAGTCGTTCCATACGTCAGTCCGAGTTGTTGCTAACGGCGCCGAATCAACTCTGCACGGTCTTGTGTACACTGCGGCTACTTTATTGCCTGCCGGATGTGATCTATTCGGTCGAATATTATCCAATAATTAATGCTCAAGATGGGTGATGGTGTTGCGAGTAGTCGCTCGTTATGTTGGACATAATTTAAGCGAAGCGCGCGAAACACATTCTTTACAGAAAATGAATTTTCGTAAAAAATTGCAACATTTTTTAAACTTTGTTCAGGTGTAAGTCTATCGATGATAAAAAGCCAAGCAATACTGAATAAAAATAGTTTGACATCTTTATACAATTCACAATTTGTTACGTTACATTCCTTTGACATATTACAGTGTGAAAATGGGAAAAATCGAATTATATCCACGCTTACTTCCCATATAACACAATTTTAAATTCGATTTGAAACTTTCACTTTCCAGCTTAAGAATGAATTAATATATCAAGATAAAAATTTGCTAGTGCATTTAGTGCCACCTTTTGACATAAAATTACGTAAATCGAACCAAAACTATTGAAGCCCCTAGGTACTCAATATGTGGACCCACTGCTTATAGTTGACTTATTTTTATTTTGAAAATATCGATCAATGTGTGAGATATATAGTTGAAATTCAGAGAGAATCATTTTCTTATAGTAGTATGTCTACGTGTCAAAATGGGTTGAACCGGATCAGTACTTCGCTTAGCCATGGGAGCCCTAAATAAAGATTTTAGAACTTCTGGGTAATTTTACACAGCAGCCAATATGTGAGTTATCTTATAAAAAATTAAGAAAGAATGTTGATATATAATGTATAACTAACACGCCCTATGAACTTCCCTGGCTTTAGTCCTTACAAGTAGCAAGAGTATAAATGTTCGGTTACACAAGAACTTAGCCCTACTTTAATTGTTAAAACTACGTCCGCTCTGAGCCAGACGCTTCTCGCGTTCTTTCTCGAGTTCTACATATCCATTGTCCTTAGCGCACTATAAATGCCAATGTGGCTCTTTGAATACATTTTTGATGTAAAACATTACTGGCCTGCTAACCTGGTTTCAACTAACCAAACGAATACCGTTTTCGTAAAAGTTCAAGATTTTCCGCATAAATCCTTTGCCAACCATGGTCTTCCTCTTATCTTAATATTAACGATAGCTTCCTAGTTCAGTATATAGATATAGCCTTAAATTAACACGTAGGCGTTATCTAGGAACTGTCATCTTAGCATAAAAAGGCCGTCGACGGCATTACAGCCTCATTCCTAAAATACGCGAATAGCTTCTGTTAACTTAAGATTAACATATTAGCTACACTGCATTGACTCACATCGCTGTATAATCAAAATCTTATATAAATTTTATGTTTTCGAATAAAACATATGTTCATCATTAATGACCAACTTTTTTCTCATAAGTCTACACATCGAAAATATAACCGTACTAGCATATTTATTTAAAAGCTATTGTCCTATCTGTTTTTGTAATTATATCACACAACGAATACAAATAGAAAATATTTGTTTAAAAAAAAATTTTCGGAACTTCTACCAGCATATTACATTTGAGTACTGTTCCAACTCTTACTTATTTAGTAGTTGGCAGCTGCACTACCAAATTTGTGTGATGTAACATGTTGCAAATTATTTTTCGCTTAAAATTTATTCGATATATACAATACACCTGAAAATATCTTAATTATTAATGCCCACTCATATATTTTAGTGCGATTTGTTGCAAAAGTAGACGAAACCAATGTGGATATTTTTCCAGCTCCACTATTGAAATAATCTTCGTACCTGTTGTACGCTTATACCTATAGCATTCAAATTGATAAATATGAAGCCGATCCCACAATAGTCTGAACAAAAAAACTCGCCGGAATTCATTTAAATAATGGCAGGAATATTTTCCTCGGGTTTAGCGACAACACATACCTACATATGTAATTTATTTCATGGAAATATGATTCTTAAGCATAGTTTGAGTTGATTTCAAAAATGGATTATGAGATCTAAATTTTCCAACGTACGCCGACTGTTTTGCTAGCAAAAGCTTTCTGGCAGTTGCTACAAATCACAAGACTATCTATGTGCAGCTGCATTTGAACTTTGCCTCTTCTTACTTTTAAGGGTATAAAAAAAAATCCAAATTGACATTTTTCCTTAGTTTATAATGGAACTATGTAGACAGTTTGGTAAATTTCCGTAACTAATATAAAACTTGTATATTTCTGACGGAAGTCGAACAAGAAAAGCAACGCGTAAGAATTATCAGTAACTCGTTTTGACATGGGATGATTGACTCACTAAAAAATCTAGTGCAATTACATGCCACAAATAACTTATGCTTAGCAAGTTCCGAATAATCAGACACACGTCACAAAATTTTAAATATTGACTTACTCACGAGATAGCAGAACTTTCCACTAATTGACAAGTCTGTAAACGCTTGCATGATCCACACTTGGGTATGAGAATGTTCAATTAATTATTAAACAAGACGGAATTTTAATGCATAGAAAACTGATTGAGCCCCAAGGCTAAGCACTTCAATACAAACTCGCCATAGTGGTTCATGGACGATGAACGCTCGTCGCAAGCGAGCATCAAACAAAAGTGTTTAAGTAAAGAGACGATAAAAGCGCAATAGTTACCAGCATGTTTGCGCAAAGTAAAGAAATAGACGGAAATCGGGGGAAGCCACGGTAAGAGGGCACTTAAATTCTTACTCTGGGCACTTCTTGCAACGCAAGCTCAATGGCAACAGCCATGCATTTTCAGTTATTTCGTCAATGGCAGACAACAACACTCTCCAAACATACATACAAATCCAACACACTTATGCATACATACTTACATTCCCCCACACATAGGCACACGCATACAACCGTGGCTTCATCATCGTTAGCTAATGCAGATATGGTAGATGACTTCTGACATAATTTTTTATTGCAACGCGGTTGCATGCTTTCATCCATCCGCCAGCATCCATCCATTCGCTTAGTATCTAATAAGCCATCAATACAAATCGGTTTATGACTTGCGGCCATAATTTCAAGATATTTTTTATCGTATCTAGTTTTCCTCTGCCATGCTAGCATTTTGTATGTGCGTTTCTGTTTTCTCCCTCTGACCTTGGTCGGCGTTTGTTTGCGGCTTACAATTTAGTTGAATGCTTCAATCAAATCATGCCGTAAACGATGAAACGAATTTCTAAAGCGTACTCGCGAAATTGCAGCGAGGTAGACAGTATGTGAATTTTCGATATGCTGTACTCCCGTATTTACTTTTAAAATAGCCAGGAGATAAAATTCAAAGATATATGAATTTAAGTATTTGCTGTGTGGAAAACATATATACATATGTATGTATATTCGTGAGTCCTGAAATGATTGAGCTCCAATTTTGACACAGCAAAGAATCTGCCTCTGATAACGTTGCCACTTATTTAGCGTATTTTATTAGAGCAAGTAAGGTATAGAGAATCGGATCTTTCAAGAATCAAGCTTAAAAACAATTAAATATTAGGGTGCTAAAGTAGTTGAAAGACCAAACAACAGTGTTGAAAAACGTAAAAGTCCATTTCATTTTAATAAGATATTTTACGTATAAACCGATATATACTATATATATTCCGATTTAAGCCATTTTTGGTTATAATTGCACCACTACCTTTTACTTTGCCCTATTATTGCAAAATTTTATTCAACACATTTAGTGATACTATTGTAAATTGAACAAGTAAGGAAGGGCTAAATTCGGGTGTCACCGAACATTTTATACTCTCGCATGATAAAGTGACAATCGAGATTTCAGGCGTGGTTGTGAACCGATTTCACCCATAATAGGTACATATCATCAGGGTATTAAGAAAATATTATATACCGAATTTCATTGAAATAGGTTGAGTACTTCCTGAGATATGGTTTTTGGTCCATAAGTGGGCGACGCCACGCCCATTTTCAATTTTTAAAAAAGGCCTGGATGCAGCTTCTTTCTAACATTTCTTCCGTAAAAGTTAGTGTTTCTGACGTTTTTTGTTAGTCGGAGGTGGGCGTGGTTATTATCCGATTTCTTCCATTTTTGGACTGTATATGGAAATGCCTGAATGAAACAACTCTGTAAAGTTTTGTTAACATAGCTATAGTAGTTTTCGAGATATGTACAAAAAAGTTAGTAGGGGGCGGGGCCACGCCCACTTTTGCAAAAAAATTACGTCTAAATATGCCTCTCTAATGCGATCCTTTGTGCCAAATTTCATTTTAATATCTTTATTTATGGCTTATGACACTTTATAAGTTTTCGGTTTCCGCCGGTTGTGGGCGGGGCAGTGGGCCGATTTTCCCCATCTTCGAACTTAACCTTCTTATGGAGCCAGAAAATACGTGCACCAAGTTTCATCATGATATCTCAATTTTAACTAAAGTTACAGCTTGCACGGACGGACGGACAGACGGACAGACAGACATCCGGATTTCAACTCTACTCGTCACCCTGATCACTTTGGTGGATATAACCCTATATCTGACTCTTTTAGTTTTAGGACTTACGAACAACCGTTATGTGAACAAAACTATAATACTCTCTTTAGCAACTTTGTTGCGAGAGTGTAAAAAGTCTGACGGAATTTAAAATGTKGTCACACGAGAAGACCATATTTGTCTGTCTGTCTCTATATACGCGAACTATTGCTTCAGATTTTAAGGTATCGATCTGAAATTTACACACGTTATTTTCTCCACTCTTCATTCGACGGAAACGGGGTTAAGGGTTATTGCCTAAAGCAATGATACCATATCTGGAAAAAGGTTCAGATGGGACAACCATAGCACATAGCTACCATACAAGCTGAACAATTGGAATCAAGTTCTTGTAATTTTTTTTTTTTTTTTTTTTTTTTTTTTTTTTTTTTTTTATTTTTTTTTTTTTTTTTTTTTTTTTTTTTTTTTTTTTTTTTTTTCCTTTTTGTTCTGTGAAGGGTATCGAAAACCAAAGTTTACGTTATTTCTTGTTCTATCTGTATTATAAAGATGTAATGAAAATATGTTACCAAAATTGATTCCGTACAGTTGTTGCACATACGTTTTTGAAAAATGGGCAGTATCACCCTCGTTTGGTAAATCATAATTTGATATCATACTTCTAGTAGTTTCGCATGAAAACGTTATGTGACCTTGGACTAATTCCTTAGAATGTGATGTATGCAGTGCAAATGGAGGTTTTATCTCTTTTAGGAGAAACTGGAGGATTTTCAAAAATGGTACGTTTTATCTACCATAAGATTTTAAATTTAAAAAAAAATACATTCTAAAAATACACAATAAAACTCAATAACGCTTCGAGAGTTAGGACAGGAATCTCTACAGTGATTTTTTAAAGCATCTCAAGGGATCAAATATCCTAGGATATATATTTCATGATTCCAGAACCCTTTTGGTAAACTAACCTCAGTAAAATATTTATAGATTTTATTTGTAAACTGGGAAGCAAAGATTAACAAACTTATTTAAAATTTAGAAATTTCACTCAAAAGTATACTAAACCGTGATCTTGATTGCCATCTTTTATTTTGCTCATCCTCGCATCGAATAATGCGTCCTTACTTAAATTTGGTAATACAAGTAAATAAAGAAGAGATTTGCATATTACAGGTCAAAGCTCATTGTTACTGTTACTGTTCAAAAATATATATATGCTTCTATTTACTTTCTATACCTTTTTTAATTATTTTAGAAAACTAAATGTTAATAAAACAGTTGTCTTGCCATGTCTAACGATTACGATTCCCTATTGCCTTATTAACAACTTTATATAAAAAATGTAGGCAAAATTTATAGCAAATGATAGTGCTTTTATTACACTCAATTAGAAGACGAAATTCAGTAACTAACAATTAGAAGAATTTACTTGTAATGAACTTGGTTTCATTACTCGACAACTCGTAAGTTGCGCGCCCACCAGACGTAAGTTACGCAAATACTTTTTTGATGACGAGGCAGTTAAGTGCGAGTGTTTGTTCTTTGGCAAACAGTTCAGATCCACTTTTATTTGTAAGCACTACCACAATTACAACTTTGTTAAAATATTGTGCACCACTACCACCGAAGTATATCTAGTTGCCATATACTTCGGTTGTGTACGGACTAGAGGCGGTAGTCTGAGGCTATCTGCTATGCAAGTACGCACTTCTGGAGCTGGCTGCTTTAATAACTTTGTTCAAACTGTTAGTGCAAATTTCGTATGGAAATCACTCGCAAAAACAACAAGGCAAATGGAGAAGCGGCACATTTGAGTAAGCAAACATCACACATGCATACATATGGTATGTAATAATATATGTATGTATATACATATAGGTATATACCCCCTAAGAAAAGTCGATAGAAAAAGTCTGCTGATTATATAAGGGTATATTTATGGGGTTTTGTGATGCTTTTGTATTAGAGACTCTGATGTCAAGGAACCTTATGGCTTTTTATAGTAGCCCTGGTATCAGAATTTCATGAACACTATTGGGTTTTATGACGATAATAATGTCAGAGTCTGTGGTTGATTACAACAAAGTAGATGACCAAAATACTGCTCCGAAGAAACTTGAGCCCCAGCCTCGTATAGGATATTGAAAAATTTATATTGGTTTCGCTTACAATACCGAAAAATTCTCTGCAAATTATGGAAAGCAACAACAAAAAGGAAATGAAGTTCGAGCAATAGTTGTAACAATGATGGCAGTTGAGCAAGTATCAAAGTCCTAGGGCAAAAGATACAAAGCACAATGAGCATTTGAAAACATGTGTGTGTTCAACCAAATGTGTGTCAGTGCAGCAACTTTCTCATTTGTCTAATAGCAGGCCTTTCATGCCCTTGCATGCTTGTTTCGCAGTAAAATTGCATTATTTAAGTGAAGAATGAAGAGAATGCTAGAACCTATTCAAATTGCACACACACACACACAGATCATTATCCATGTGAGCCTTGTCTGTTAACTTGTACGGTTGTTTATGAGTGCCTGCCACAGCAGCACATGTTATAATTCGCTTGAAAGCGAATAGAACACACATATTCACTAACTATCGCACACACTTGCACATTCCCAACGCACATAAATTTGCAGACACACTTCCTGCTTGCTGCTCCGAGTAAGTGTGGCTGTGCTGGCGTGACCGTGACTTGTAGCTCAATATTTAATGTGTTGCAATTTGGTTTTATTTTTTTATTATTTCCCTTCTATTGCAACAACATTAATTTCCATAAAATTGTGTAAAAGAAAATATTAATATATTTGCAATTTATTTCGGGGAATAAATCGTAAGGGTTGATTATTCTTCTGCTATTCTCCTTTGGACATAGGAGTATACAAATAATTTGGGTACAATGTACAAGAAAAAACAAGTAAAATAAAACCCTTCACAAATACTAAAGATTGCTTACAAGAACTTTGATCGTTCAGTTTGTGTGGCGGCGATATGCTAACGTGACTCGATCGGAACAATTCCTTCGGGGATTGCACCATCATCTTGGGTAATATTTTATTCCGGGCGCTCAGTTTGTATTGTAGCTACATTGTATATTGAGAAAAGTATCGAAAATTTTAAATAAAACGCAAAATATTCAATTGTTCATCAATATTTATTTTGTCGCTTTCTAAGTACATAATCCCCACCAGATGTAATGCATTACGCTTACTATTTATTTAGTACTCGAAACATTTTCATAAGCACTTTTTGGGATGGTCTTTAGCGAATTGTATTTTAAGACGAGTAAAGCAAGAACACCAAATATCCACCAAAATCATTCGAATGGACTCGCGAGGGATGCCGAACTTTCTTGCCATTTCCCTAACACTTCAAGTGATTTTCAAGCACCCTATCATTCATTTCTTCGACTGAAGTTCGTCGTCCCGAACGAGGAATGTCTTTAAAGGCTTTGTACCACTCATAGGCATGTGTTTTTGATAAAACTATATACCGTAAGCCTTTTCCAAAATTCGCAACGATTCCGAACACGAAATTTGTAGATAGATTAGATATACAAAACTTGAGACAAATTCTTTGTTTGATATTTTTATCCATTGTAAATATCGCAACGTACACTGATGTGAGCCGACTTAAGCAGCTGCTGTAAACAAACTGGTTAACAGGTTAATTCACCGATTTTTTTTTTTTAATATTTACAGTGCGTTCAAAAAATTACCTTTTTCATTTGCGGGAACAATTCGCGGAAAACTATTTTAACTTTTTAAATTAACACATGTTCAGTACCGATCACTGATGCGAACAATTCGGTCAGTTTTTTCAGTATTTTTAATGTGTCACGTCCTTTCATGAAATAAGATAAATGACTGCTCAGCATTCTAAAGGTTAAAGGTTATAGAAGTTAACATGGCTACTTCTTCGTTAAAATACTGTAGCAATCTTGCACTATGTGCTGCTGCAATTTTGTATACTATTGTATTTTTCTGCTTTAAGCGAGTTTACACCTAGATCACGCTGTACATCAGCACATCTACTACAATGTCAAGGCGCTTTAACAATTTGTCTTAGTACTTTGTTTTGAAATTTGTTGGATGACTTTCTTATTATTTGCGTTAGTACACCCCCAGAGTTGTACACCGATCGGAGTTTTTGTTTGTATATAACTAACTTGGATAACATTCATTTGTTACTCATTGTCCAATTAATATTGATGAGTCGTATGCCCGGCTCCTTCCGTTTGTTTTTTACTTTATCTTAGATTACTTTATCTTCATTATATAAGTATTTATCGGAGCTACAGTACGGCATTCGCGCACCGTCTATAAAAATGGGTAAGTGCTGTATCTTGATGTGTACCGACTTAGTTTCGTTCAGTTTTATCTTCTTCGCCCATTGTACGTCTTTATTTTTCCTACAACAAATATACAGATATACATTTTTTTCCTCAAAGGCTTTTTCAATAATGTGTGTAATTCTGTGGATTTGATCAATCATAGAAGGGTTACATCAAAACCCAAACTGGTTTTTCGTTTTTTGATTTTTGATTTTATTGAGACGCTTTATGAGAATTTTCTCAAAAAGCTTCGATATTATCGGTAGAAGTGATATGGGCCTGTAAGAAGATACACCGTGTCCTGGTTTTCCTGTCTTTTTAATCAGCAATCTGTCAATAAGTTGGCATGTGTTTATGTACATGAAAAGCTGCGTTAGTAATGTTGGTAATTTTTATTATAGTTATTGGAAGAAGCTGTTTTAGAATCCCGGCAGTAATCAGGTGGTAACCGGGGGATTTTCTGTTTTTTAGTTTTTGATTTTCTCACTTAGCTCACTGAAGCAATCTTTTTCATATGGGGAGAATATTTCGGCTAAATAATCTCAGAATATTTCCGCTGTTTTTGAATATTCTCTAGCCCAACTCTCAGCAGTTTTTCAATGGGACTTACTTGAGTTTGTTGTGTTTGTAGTCTTTTACAGCTTTACCAAAAAGAGTAGCCGGAATTTTTCCATTGGTTAGGGACCGCAGATATTCTGCGGAACTGTCGTTTTTAAATCTCTAAATTTTCCGATTAAGATTTTTGAAAACTTTATTTAAAATAGATTTATGAGCTGTCTCTCTTTAATCTCTTTAATTTAATTATTTCTCTTATATCACTCGAATATTGAGAGTTTACAGCAACTTTCCTTAATTCCGATGTTCTTTCCTAAACTGTGAGTTGCATACTTTTTGTAAAGTGTAAAATTTCAGATTCCAACTGGAATGTATTTAACATAGAGTCGTATTTACTTTCATAACATTCCATGATCTTTCTAAAGTATTCAGAATCTATACATCTATTGTAAAAAGCGGTTTTGTCTTGAAAGATGACGGTTTCGCTATAGGTTAAATGGATTGGAAAATGAACCGTTCATAACCCTGACTGATCAACAGATAGTTCCAGGATATTTTGCCGACAATAAAAAAATCTATCAGATCTGAAATATCTGGCAATATGATGGTAAGTTCTTCGAGAATACATAACTTCCGGTTGACTGCAGTGCTAAAGTTCTCTCCCCTTTGTAGTCGTAAGCTTTGAACCTCAGCGTTGGTTCTAGGCGTTGAAATCTCAACCCTTTTGAATATCTACCTTTATTTGTTTATTAAATGTTGGTAATCTACAATTGAATTTGTTGCGTGTACCAAGTTTCATCATGATATCTCAATTTTTACTGTTACAGCTTGCACGGACGGACAGACAGACATCCGGATTTCAACTCTACTCGTCACCCTGATCACTGACCCTATATCTGACTCTTTTAGTTTTAGGACTTACAAACAACCGTTATGTGAACAAAACTATAATACTCTCTTTAGCAACTTTGTTGCGAGAGTATAAATATATTAGAATAAGATTGACAATATAGTTTATTTGTCGATTTTCAGTTCAAGAAATATTTCAAAGAAAATATTAAATATCCCTCTCATTTATGTGTACAGTCAATCCCGGCTAAGTAGTACTCAACTTAAATGAAAATCAAATCCCTCCCTCATCACTCTTAACAGCCTCTATTATATCTAGCTGCATCTCACGGTTTGAAATATCACAGAAATTATTGTTTTAAGTACGACTCATTTAAGTATCCACAGTCGCTTATGTACCATATTATATTCTTATTTTTGACTAATTACAAATATCCGTATGTGGCACATAATTAGTATTGACTGTATTTGTCAAGGAATGTGGAAAATATTTTTACGCAGCTGCGTCGATATGTATGCAAGCTCACACATAAACATATGTACATATTTACGATGGGTTGTGGGCGAAGTTGTTTCAGCGGCAAAGGGAACGGGGTCAATCGGCGGCCATTCGTTTTTTTTTTTCGGCACAGCTTGGATTTTCACAAAGCTGTGACGCTCTGTCGTCGCGTCAGTCCTTCGACACGTTGACGAAACGTGAAGTTAGGCCATTGGTTGTCCGTGACAACGGAGTTTATGTATGAAAAAATGGGTGTATATATTTACATAAAAAATTGTGTTTACAAACATTAGGCCAATGATTCTTTCAAATCTGTTTACATGAACACAATAGTACATACATATGTGAATATGTGAACTTTATGCGTACGGTTTTTTAAATCTGTTTACATGTTGTGGCGTATTGTGTGGTGTAAAACACCACATTTAATATTTAAACGATTATTTATTAAGATAATTCAAAACACTTCTTCACTTGTTGGCGTCTGTACAAGAAGTGACGCTTCTTAAAACTAAAAATTTAGAATTCAGTTAAAACTGTAAATTTCCAAGAAGAATATAAAGAGAATAAAATAACTGACAAACAGCGCTGCCAGATGTGATATGTCCTATCTGTGTGCCCACAGTACTCCCCCTTAAATAAAGTCCTGCTGGACTTTTTTTCTAAGGTTGCGTTCCATAACAAGATCCTAGTCCGGGTGCTTGGTGTAGTTAGACTGGTTGAAGTATGTAGCGAATTTATTTGCTCGGTGAGAGTACGGCTGTGCGGCGTACTGTTGTCACTGGCCAATTGGTATGGTTAAGTAGTTGTTGTGCAGTTCTCGGTTAGGCTTATGACGGTTGCATAGGCACACGTGCGAGACTGGGTTAGGGTCTACAAGCGACCGATTGGATATAGTTTAGTGGTTGTTGAGCATTTCTCGGTTATGGCTATGACGGTTGCATAGGAGCCTAAACGTGCGAGACTGAGTTGAGCGCCTTTTCTCCGTAGGTTCCGACTTTGCTACCGTTTGCAGCTTGCGGTCGAAAAGGAGTTACTACTTTAAGTTTACGAGAAAGCGGAGTTGCCGAAATATCCGTGACAGTGTCGACGAGGAATTTCGTACTCGATGTGCGGTCGTAAATGAATAGTTTCCGATGTGTTACCGTTGTTGGTAATGCGATGCGTAGGATATTGAAGCGTAGCACGGCGGCCGGTTGACTGATGCAAGGTGGGTTGAGCCGAATTCACTGCCGATGAAGCGATACATTGTGGACCTAAATTGATGTCGATCATATGTACCGTTGACATGTGCTGCAGTGGTTGTAACATCATTTGTGGCTGTGCGTGTTGCAGGATGACGGCTTGTGGTGCTTTCGACAATTGATATATAGTCGGAAGATGTGGTATTGGTTGATGGTGAAGTTAGAAACTGGGTAGTTCGTACATAAGGATATTGAGGAAAATGATGATGATTGCTGCTGTTACAAAGTTTGCGGCAATGGTCGTGGTACTTGCTGTTGCTGCTGGTAGATAAGCGGTGGTGTACTTATGTGCGCTGCCCCAGCGACATGTCCTGCGATCGCAGTTGCATTGGTACGTGTTGGCTTTGCTGATGTTGTTGTTGATGGTTGTGGCCATGTTGTTGCGCTGTACCAGCCAAATGCGGCGACATGCCGATGGTGGTGGCAATCAATTGCTGGCGCTAATGTAGTAAGTCGTGGTACCATCGCATGCGGCTAGTGCCTGAATTATGGCTGGCGAAAGGTCCGTAAGATCGGTGCTGGACGCCCATTGTGTTTTTTGACCGGTGCCTAGGCCGAGGGCTTATAGGTGAAGTATTGTGTTGGCCGTTTGCGCCAGTTGCAGTTGCGCGGCCTCGTAAGACAGTTGGGCGACAAGGTGATGTAGTGTTGTTAAACTGTAGTTGTACCAATTATGGTGTACTGTTCAGTCGTCGAGTCACCAATTATGTGGGGATATTAATATACCATAATTGGTCGATCTGCTTGCGTGTGCCAATTATGTGGCGGTAATAAAACACCACATTTAATATTTAAACGGTTATTTATTAAGATAATTCAAAACACTTCTTCACTTGTTGGCGTCTGTACAAGAAGTGACGCTTTTTAAAACTAAAAACTTAGAATTCAGTTTAAGCTGTAAATTTCCAAGAAGAATATAAAGAGAATAAAATAACTGACAAACAGTGCTGCCAGATGTGATACGTCTTATCTGTGTGCCCACAATGTAATTATATGAATATGACTTTTAATAACTGAACCACTGCCTTCCTCCCTTTTCATTCCTCATCGGAAAAATGTGTGAACGGGAAAAAACGTGGCAAAACGCAGAATTTAGCCATATTTATAAATAATAGCATTCGACTCCAATTTAGAGTTATTTTAAGAAAATTTCAAACATATTGAACAGATTGAGTTATAAAAGTTGATAATTACTACAGTATATAGATATTGGCAACCCTGGGTTGTGAGAGAGCAATTAGCTGACACGTTTCCTCGGCAAAAACAAAATGCTGTAGATTCCCATGTCATCAAGGGAGTAGCGTTTTTCACTATGCACTTACATTGCGTGCCCATAATATAGGTCGTATCAGCTGACACGACCCACGATTCTACGTTTTTCACTGTTCCTACTATGAGTCGGGCCACGATTGTTCCTGCTGTAAGATTTTATCAAAACGGGATTTTTCAAAAAAAGAAAAAAAACAAAATATCATGACGGGTATGGTTTTTAAAAATCTGTTTATACATACATACGTATGTACACATAATTACATCCATATGCGAACATGTGCGTCGGCTTGGTCTTCAAAATGTTATCAAAACCTCTCATGCCCATGTTGACAACCCTTGCTCATATGCATATAAATATGTTAATATTCAATTTCTATGTTTATTTTACAGTTGAATGTTTCATTTTCATTTCTCTTTAAATTGTCACGAACTTCATATTATATACATACATTATTCCAACTGCAAAGCTTCTGCTTACTTGTTTGTGCAATTTGAATATTTGCTATTTCCCCTTCTTCGCATAAGCATAAGCAGGTAAGCGCAAGCTCCAATTAGTTATCTGGGCTTATATACTTTTTGTTATTTAGAAATAAACCATTTGGAACCATTTCAACATTGCTCCATTTGAAGCTATTTGGACAACCAAACCAAATGCATTAAACTCGCCCCACTTGATCGATGGCATATCTTTATTTCGCATTCCAATTGTTTGCCTATTTGGTTTGTGAAATTTCAAGATTCGATGGGTAAATCACCTCGCCGCCAGACTTCACTAAATTTCAACGTCATCAGCATCAAAACCCAGCCAGGGAATCAGTGCATCAGCCACCATTTTTGTGGAAAGCCGGAAGATTAGCCAATATTTTAAACGTTATTTTAAATATTTAAACTTACATAGAGTCAACTGCAATTTATGGATACAGCAACTACGAGAATAATCAACGTTTATTAAAGTGCCTGAAAGGTTACGCACGTGAGCGGTCAAGTCATTGCTAATCCACCCGGACAATGTCGGTATTATAATTGATTTATTAAAGTTTAGATATGGGCGCCCTGAGCAGTTGATCCGCAGCCAGTTGTGTCAAGTGCAAGAAATCGCACCTATTTCGGAAAATGCCATGATGAAAATAACACGGTTTGCAACGAAGGTACGTAATATTTGTGTATTTTTACAATTTGCTCATGGTGTTGAATTGCATTTGTTAAATCCTACATTACTCGACGAACTTGTCTCAAAATTGCCTTTGAGCAAACGTGTCGAATGGGCCAGCTTTGCAGCTCTTATGCATCCACATGCAGCAGTAAAACACTTTAGAGATTAGCTATCGAAATTAGCTAATATAATTTGTACGGTTTGTGAAGACCCTTACAAGGATTCGAAGTGCCGCATGGTTCTACATACCTCTTCCGTATTTTACCAGTCACCGTATACGGAAATCACAGACGTGTTGATACATACGCATTGCTGGACGAAGGTTCATCCATCACGATGATTGATAGTGACCTTATTCGGGACTTGGGAATGCATGGAAGTGAGCAATCCTTAAATGTACAGTGGTTCGGAGGACGTGCAGCGCAGGAATCAACGTTTGTAGTGGACTTATTCATCAGTGGCGCCGGGATGCAGAAACAACACAAACTCCGTAACGTGTATGCTGTGTCGAACCTACAGCTTCCTGTACAGAGTTTAAGCAGAGACGATTTGGGTCATGAGTATAGAGCCGTAAGCCAACTTCCGGTACAACCTTACGCCCAAGTCAGGCCCAAGCTGTTAATTGGTCTTGACCACTGCCATTAGGGATTACCATCAACGACTGGAAGGGTAAAGGAGCGCGGACCATTCGTTGCTAATACAGAGTTGGGTTGGGTTGTATTCGGCCCAACATCTTCTATACAACCACCTCCAGTAGCGTGTATATGCGTGAATAGTCAAGCCGATCAGACACTTCACAATATGGTATCTAACTTTTTCGAAATTGAGAGTTTTGGTGTCAGAGCGGCACCGCCGATAGAGAGTGAGGAGGACATCCATGCCAGAGATGTCTTGAAGTCTACCAGATGCTGCGTAGACGGACTTTTAAAACGACCCGCCTTATATGGAAAAGTGACAAAGTTAGTTTACCTGATAGCTACAACATGGTGTTGAAACGATTAATCAGTGTAGAGCGAAGGATGAGTCGTGATGCAGATTTTGCTGCCGAATACAAGAACACCATGGACTCTTACGTCACAAAGAAGTATGCACGAAAACTGGCTCCAGCAGAAGCTGCTGTGTGTACACCTACAAATTGGTATTTTCCACACTTTGCCGTTGCTAATCCCAACAAACCCGGAAAATTAGGTATGGTTTTCGACGCCGCTGCTGAGGTAGGTGGAATCTCCCTCAACTCACAGCTCTTGAAGGGTCCACAAGAATATCGCCCATTGCCGTCGATATTGTTTCGTTTTCGTGATGGCGCAGTTGCCGTATGTGGAGACATCAAAGAGATGTTCCACCAAGTCCTTATACGAGAAGATGACAGATGTGCACAGAGGTTCCTCTGGCGTAATGGTGATGCTACGCAACCACCGGATATTTATAAAATGTGTGTAATGACGTTTGGTGCTGCTTGTACACCATGTACTGCAAATTATGTAAAAAAAGTTAACGCGCTGGAGCACCAAAATGAACACGGAACCACGGCCCGTGCAGTAAAAGAAATATTGGATCACCATTATGTCGATGACTTCGTTGATAGCTTCAGCTCAGAAGAGGAAGCCATTTCCGTGTCAGAACAGGTCCAAGCGATTCATACGGATGCTGGGTTTGAGCTTCGCAATTTTACATCCAATTCTTCGAAGGTGTTAGTCGCGCTTGGTGGTACTGACGTTACACGATCGATTGGCGAGAGCGAAGGTTCCGTTGGTGAGAAGGTACTGGGCTTATTTTGGCAGCCATCATCAGATTGTTTCGGCTTCACACTGAAATTTCATCACGTCGCTGAAGCGGTGATAAATGGTCAGAGACACACTACTAAAAGAGAACTTCTAAGAATCGTCATGTCGATATTTGACCCTCTAGGGTTTCTGAGCAATTTCGTCATTGGGGCCAAGTTACTTATGCGTGAGCTTTGGAAACACGATATCCACTGCAACGACCCATTGGCAAACGACGTAAATGCTGCTTTGGAGAAGTGGCGTAAACAACTACCCGAGATTGACAAATATGCCATACCTCGTTACTATTTCAGAAATGGGGCACCCCAAGTACTTCAACTTTACATATTTGTTGATGCTAGTGAAGATGCCTTCGCCGCCGTTGCTTATCTCAATCTTTATCTTGTGAATTTAATGTTGCACTCGTTTGTGCCAAGACAAAATGTGCGCCAATGAAAACCCTTACCGTGCCACGACTCGAACTTCAGGCAGCGGTTTTGGGTACTCGCCTTATGCTGTGTATCCGCGACGAACATTCTCTAAACATCAAAGATTGTATACTGTGGAGTGACTCAAAAACGGTTATCAAATGGATACAAAGTGAACATCGTCGTTACAAGCCTTTCGTTCAGCATAGGATAGCCGAGATATTGGCTTCAACAAGCATATCAAATTGGAGGTGGGTACTCACTAAGCACAATATTGCCGATGAAGCCACGGGAACAAATGATTGCACCAATTTCAATCAAACAGCACGTTGGTCACGGGGTAACCCGTTCTTACGCCAGGACGAACAAGTTTGGCCTCAGAAGTCGTAACAGTTTCTGGAGCTGATGAACCTGATGAAGAGCTTCGCTCCAAATTTGCTTTAGTCATCGTTAGTTTTAATTTTATAGATTTTAAAAGATTTACTTCCTTTCCCAGATTGATGAGAACCGCTGCCTGGGTCTTACGCTTTGTCGACCATTGTCGTCGTCGTATTCAGCCAAATCAATGTTATGGTTTAACAGCCCAAGAAGTAGACAATGCTAAACGAATTTTATGCCGCATAGTACAACACGAAGTGTATGCAGCCGAGTTCCTGTCCATTGAAAATGGTCACGACATTCCCCACGACAGTACACTGTTACAACTCTCACCATATATAGATTATTATTATTGGTGTTACATCACCATAGCGCCATGTGCCACCAAAACATAGAAGCTACTATTGGTGACATCCGCCGTAATTATTGGGTGCCACGACTAAGAAGTGTGTTGCGCAACGTCATTGCTAATTGCAATGTATGCCGCTTGAGTAAAGCTACCCCGTCAGCGCCTTGGATCGGACCGCTTCCGTCGGACGGACTAACTCCTTACGAGTGGAAAAAGTATACCCTGGAACTGATGGTGAAGTACGACGAGCAGACGTACGAACTTCGACAGGAATTAAACAACGAGCAGTCTCAAAACTAGCCATTCTGGACATTGATGGTGGTGAATCAGGTTGATTCACGGGAGTGGGGATGTTGACAACCCTTGCCCATATGCATATAAATATGTCAATATTCAATCTTTATATTTATTTTACAGTTGAATGTTTCATTTTCATTTCTCTTTAATTTGTCACGAACTTCATATTATATACATACATACATTATTCAAACTGTAAAGCTTCTGCTTACTTGTTTCTGCAATTTGTATATTTGCTACTTCCTCCCCTTCTTCGCATAAGCATAAGCAGGTAGGCGCAAGCTCCAATTAGTTATCTGGGCTTATATACTTGTTGTTTGTAAGCTGTAATATGTGTTCATCCTATCCTAGCTGTGCTGATCTGCATAGTAAATGCAAGTGCCCTTGTGCATATATGCCACTGCACAACGTGTTTGAGCTTATTCATCGATCAGCCAGGAAAGTGGAAGGACATACTGCGGTAAGTAGTAATAAATAATGTAATAATTTATAAATGATTTTTGCCTTACGTATTGTTATTTAGAAATAAACCATTTGGAACCATTAAACATTGCTCCATTTGAAGCTATTTTGGAAACCAAACCAAATGCGTTAAACTCGCCCCACTTGATCGATGAAAGCCCAATATATGTATATTTGTATATATTATGTATATTTATTTGGGTAGTAATGGAAATATGACTTTATAAATTCCAACAGATTTAATGGAAGTTATCATTAAATAGGTCAAACTGCTCATACATACATACGTACATTTGTATATACATATTAGCTTTGTTATCAAATATTATACATGGAAGATATCTATAAATGATATCCATAGTCGCTTGCGCATTATAAATATGCGAATCTGTAAGCGTACATTTCTAAACATTGAAATTAGCATCATTTTTCTCATTTATCACTGAAAATGCTCAATTCTCAATTCAATTCTCTTTTTGACGCTTCAGTTAAAAATTGGTGAAGTCCGCTAATAGAAGAGAGTACCCCTCCAAACAATTAAATATCGTAAATTTGGCAACGCTCTATCTATATTATACGTTATCTGGTTAAGGGCTAACTAAATATTATATGAATCTAATCCTAGTAGCGCTATCTATGTGTCAGGTCAGGGTCATTTCAATTGATGTATTTAATTGTCAACAATAAGACTATCTGCAGGCATTAATCCTTCAGAAGTATATATGTACACTGGCTAGTAGGAGAGAAATTGGATTCCATAAGAACAACGCTGGGCCGCACAACATTGACTCCCCAGAAGGGGTCGCGGCTTTCTCATCACTCTCAAACGTCATTTTACTGCGATCGCACGATTTAATAGAAAGTTCGTGAAACTTTGAAAACGTTTTTCTTGAGTTGCTAAGAAAGTGAATTTTGTTTACAAATGAAATCTTCTATAAAACTTAGTATTCTGTGGAAATAATTAATCCTCTACTGATTATTACATCAAGAAGCAATCTCATGTTTTCTTTAAACAATTTATGGGTATATTCAAGTACATGGTTTACTTTGTTTAGATACCACCATACGGTGAATATATTTTTTAGAAGGTATTTCATTTTAAAAATAGTTTGGTTTGGTATTGGCATTCTAGATAAGACCATTATGTACCGGTAGAAAAAGTTTTTTTTACAAAATTTTGCTTTTACCATGATTTACCAAGAGACCTACAGAATAGCAAAATAGTTCCATATAAAATGCGATATCGACCATATTAGTGTATATTACTCGTATCTATTGTGACCACAAAATATCTCTAATTTTGATTAAAAACTCATTATAAACCCTTACGCAAGTTTAAGCAACAACATTTCATATTATATTATTAGCTTCCAATGCTATCTAACACACAAACAGCTGACTTAGCTAAAGCAGAACATACAAGTATACCATACACTATGTTGTTACAAACGATGTAAATATGTATAAATACCTTTGCTTAAACACGCCTATAATGAATTTAAATTTCCCTCTTCAAACCTTTCGAGGCGACCGAAAGCAGCAATATAACACAGCTCATGCAAGCAGAAACCCGAACTTTAATGAAAATAGGGAAAAAGGGAAAAAACCAAGAATTTTGAAAGTTGGGGCCGCAACCAACCAAATGGTGGCAAATTATTATGAGATTATGGTGATTATGATTTGGGGAATTGCTTTTGTTGTAACCTGGCAACACTTATGTGGCTTGTTGCGTTCGGGCCTAACTTCTACGGAAGTTTTAGCTAAAAGTCAACAGCGAAATGCACCAACCACTCAACGCTCAGACACGTGGGTAAGCTCAGCTCAGATGTACACACATATGCATGCATATATATATTCTATGCGCAGATACGTACTCACCATGTTTGCATTTACTTGCGCACATTAGCATCGATTTGAAACATAAATCCAACATTCATAAGCTTTTAAACTGCAGTGTGTTGTTGTGGCTTCGCACAAACTAAAACTACATATAACTCATATTCCTATATACAGACATATGAACACACTTACCTAATACATACATATGTGATTGCCCTATTCGAGTACGTGTTTGAGGGTATGGCTGTTCTGAATAAAAGTTTTGCTAACCACAATGAAGTTATGTACGGTAATTGTGGTAATTTGACTTGACATCCACAGGGTGGCAGGTGATGCACAGGGTTGTTATTAACAGTCTATATATGCAGTTTAGTTTGCGGCAAGGGCCAGAAACCTCATAAACGATTACAAGAATAAATTAGTAATAATCATAATGAAGTCGTAAAACTGATGTGGAGATTGCGGTTGTGTAAATTTTTTGCAGAAAAATTATGATTAAAATTAAATTTTAAAGTTTAGTTTTAAACAAGAGTTAAAACGGCGCTTACTAAGAATTTAAGGAATAGCTTGGTATAAATATTGTTAAGATTTCATAATAACAAACATATAAATTTGTACGTCTAGGTCTATTGGGTCGTTTGGGAGCAGCTACTCTCACGACGGAACTGCCCATAATGTAAAGCATCAATCTTAAATTATTACTAATACTTAACTTATACACACACATACATATGTATATAACCCTCACTGTGGTGAGAAAATATTGTATGCTATATATTTAATTTTAATTGTTTGATTTAAGAGCATGCTTCTGGAGCTTTAAGTCGTTCGGCTGTCTATTGTGATTTCCGCTTCTCGACGTCGAACCTTCCTTGCAGGTGATATGCATTTTTTACTGCACAGAAGCGTGCTTATCTTTGCTGCAACAAGAGGCTGGTCCAAGTAAATGTAGGACCTCGGAGCGTATGCACGTATAAACACTGGCGACGTGTCTTCCGTCGATCACAATATAATCGTAGGCAGCCAAGTAGATTGACCAAATTTTTCTTTACTGGAATCTAGTACTAGTACTAGTGTCATGTTGTTGACTCGACGACTAAGTCTTTCTCCTACCACGATTTCCGCTCATAAGTTGCGCTCCTTAAATTGTAGCAAATGTCACAAGTACCTACTCGTCTAAGTTGTCCAGTCCATCGCATGTTTCAAGACCCGCAAACGCACCTCTGGTCAACAGAGTCTGAAATCAGACTTCAGAGAACACTTAAACCGAATATGTCGAAGTGGCTTCGATGAAGCTTCCACTTTTTTAACCGTGACCGCAAGCTCCATACGGATTATCTACAGAATCTTACGCAAGGGTTGCACAAGTTTTTAAGAATGAGGCGAGGACGCAATAGTAGGAATTGGGTGCAGTCCTACGACTGTAAGTGCTACCCAGAGGTATGGCTGCACCCAATTACATCCCATTAGGCTGATTGGCCAAATTTCACATATGAATTTGGATGTCGCAATGGACAACGTGGGTATGCTCAGCTTATGCTTTATCTCCAGTTTCAATCCGATGCAAAAATTATTTATTAAAGCAGCATTTATGAAATGTCAACCAACTAAAACGTTTTGAAATGGCTGCTTAAATGATCCACAACCGTCAGCAGCTTGTTAGAAATATTGAAACAGTAGAATAACAATCAAACCAATGATTTACGAGGTTAACCCGATAAGTTCCTAATCTCACTTCCCGAAGGCCCCATGTAGCATATTTTTGACGATCGCTACTGCTAAAACTTCATTCCTCGGATTTGTAGATTACTTTTGACTAGATCATTCTGTTTATATGGCACAAATATGGGCAAAAGTAAGACGTCCTATTGAATTTTCGCGCAAGAATTCATTCTTCGAAATATTTTTATTGGGTTTCTGAAATGCGACATCAAAATAATCATTAGTATACGCTTGTCTTTCTGAAGTACATAAAGTGCGTTCTTCGAGTTTCACGATGAGTGTAATTATTCAACTAAGAAGTTCCACTAAATTTTGTGCTCAGAATCAAATTTCTGGTATCAAAGCATTAGGAACGTTGGGAAAGGTCTTTGATGATAATTTTTAAGAATTAGTGAATGCCACTTCAAGAGATCATTTTTTGGTTTCAAAATCACGATATGGACCGAGAACTGTTGATTTTTGCACCACGATCTTTCGGATGGATATCCACTCTATCGGCGTCGCTCATCAGACGACAATAGCAAAACATTCTGCATTCAATTTAGAAGAGTGAGTATCGAAGTCGACAACACATGGATCGTACTGTATTCACCATTATTGCTAATTCAAATTCAAATCAATGTTGAGTATTGCAGTTTGGTGAAATCGATCAAATTCGTTTGTAAGTACGTCACCAAAGGAAGCAGGATGGCGGTTATTGGTCTTGAACGATACGTTCGATACCTGATCTGCAATAAAGCGCTTTGTAAGATATTTACTTTTGCAATTAAAGAACGTTTTCCTACTGATGTAGTTAATTTGGAGAATGGCCAAATAGTGTATTTCAACTTTGAGAATACAGTACAGCCAGTGGGAACACCGCCAGCAACAAAATTAACATTGACGAGTTTTTCTCAACTTTCGTCAGTGATCCGTTTGCGAGAACATTGCTCTATTCGGAAATACCTTGATATTACACATAGAATGCATCGTTGAAGGAATAGTTACGCAGAAAGCAAGTCCAACCAATAGATGGACATCCAGGTATGTTCTCATCTAATGCATTTAGACGAATTTACATAATCCACCCAAAAAACGACGATTGTTTCTGCCTTTGGTTGCTATTGATTAATGTATGCGGTTCAACTTCATTTGAGTCATTGCGTAGTGTAAATGGTATGGTGTGTGCAACTTTCTGAAAAGCATGCCAGCAATTACAATTGCTAGAACATGATAATCACTGGTATCAAACGATGGACGATGCGATAGCTACTTCGACTGCAAATGAAGAACGCACACTTTTCGCGATAATCTTTTCGACATATCGCCTTCAAATTCGCGTCAATTATGGGATACGAACAAAAATGACATTGCGGAAGACATTTACATCGTTTTCGCTAAGAATTGGAAATGGGTCAATTCCGTTTGATACTTCCGATTGTTTGATATCAATTCCATCCGCCGTTTATCAATTCACGAAAGATGAACTCATCACGAATGTTCGGAAGTTGACCAAATTATCGTAACTATGAGTCCACGCGCAATGCTGCCAAAAATACCGATGTTGTTGACTTAAACTGGGAGATTCAAAGTCAAATTCCGGGAGACTTGCGCTCATACAAATCAATCGACAACTTGGCAATGAAAACGACGAGGAATTTCTAAATTCTTTGGAGAGGCTTGTTATGCCACTGCATTTAGTAGGATCTATCGTTATTATGTTTCGCACATATCGCATACAAGGAGGCAGAATGCTTGAATCTACGAACTCCTTTGAGTTCTAACATTTGCCAGTTCAGTTAAAGCGTATTCAGTTTCCAGTGAAAATTGCATTTGAGATGACAGTCAATGGGACACAAGGATAGCCAATAGTGTCTGCCATAAATTTGGAAATGCTATGTTTTTCACATGGCCAGATGTACGTGGCGTGCTCACGAGTTAAAAAACCATATTTTCTGTACACCGGAACAGAAACCAAAAAATGTTTTTTATTAAGCTGCGTTACATTGAAACAGTTTAAATGATACATTCAACACAACAAATACATTGCTTCAATATAAAGTCCATCAAGCATCGTACCTGTTGTTTGAAAAGTCGTGCTGTGCATCGTGACGATCGCTTGCTGATTGACCGCGATCCATTATTCCGCAGGTAGTGTGTCATCGAATCCTGGGAGTACGCGATCATGTGCCTTGGGCTGCCAATGGATGTTGATATCAAAACGAACGCCGATCGATATTAGCGCGACCTCTTCGTGGCATCGTAACAAATTTCAATCTGTAATTGATCACTTTATGTGATATACACATAACCTTTCCACTGAAAAATTTTCCAATTTTTTTTTTTTTTTTTTTGGTGAAATTTTCATCAAGATCAAGCCGTTCTCGAGCATTAGCGTTACTAACAAACAAACATTCATTCGTTTAAAGGGGTTTTCCGGTAATTATTTGAATTTTTCTTTATGCAAAAAGCATCTTTTAACCTCAACGAACACTAAAAAAATGGAATTGACCAAAACGGTGCAGGCGTTGTTGAGTTATGCACTTGGCAACACATTTTACGATTCATTTTTATATATAAGATGTATATTTTATGGGGTCTCCGAGGTTTCCTTCTTAGTATTATAAAGTTCGTGCAAAACTGCATGTAGCCTATTCAGGGTAAATTGGAAACCTTTTTATTTTCTTTTATGCTACATGAAATGCGGTATTATAGCTTTGATTTAGCCGAATTTAACGCTTTTTTTTTTTTGGCATTTCGATTCACACAAAAGAAGCTTATAAGAAGTTTAAATGAATAGATTAAAAAAAGTACAATTGTTGGTTATCTCATTGGGAAGTTTTTCCAAGAATTTTGTTTAACGAAGTTTTTGTCATCTCAATTTCCGTTGACCTAAATGAGGGATTACTTTGTATTGGAATTATTTTTCTTTCACATACGCGTTTATAAGCAATTGCAGTGCAGCTTAATTACTTATCTACTAACAATAATAGCAAATATAACAAAAAAATAAAACAAAAACACGTTTTATTATAAAACAATGGTTCCATGTAAACATATTAGGGTGTTGCAAAGAAGTTAATGATGAAATAATCGTTGACATTTTGACTAATATTGCGGCAATTATAATTAATCACGGCATAAGTACACACGAGAAAAGCGAATAAACAATGGCACGCGCGGGAGTCGGGCAACGGGGTCGGGTGATGGCAGGCTGACAGGCGTGCAAAGCACACGATGCTGTACAACGTCAAATTCACACCTCCTGTATACAGCGATATTTCTATTTTATGCGGCTGCTAAATGGCATTCAGTGCACAAACACACACACACATATATGCATTAATAAGCAAATGTATGTTTTATTCACATTTAAATACAACACAATTGTTGCTATACATACATATATGTATATATACGTGTATGTAAACATGCAATGCAGACATCACACTGAAGATATATGATTGTTGTTGTACATATGATTGTTGGCGTGTATGTCGACCGCAATAAATTGCCAACAGTGCGTATACGTAACATATCATTTATGCACCATGTAAATGGGCAGCAAATATTAATAGAAACATTCAAGCGTTCATACACCCACACATACGTTTATATATACGCACTTAAACCGCCTCAGAACGCTACATTTGATTGATTATCCAAATAATACTGTGAAATTAATTTAGTCGATGTTGTGGGGTACTTACTTGCTGGCGCATGGGCATGCTCACACGAACGCAAATACACCCTCACTCTTGCATATAATCCTATGTGTTTATGTGGTTACATGTTTGTTTTAGCTGGCATGTGAGCGCAAACGTGTGTGTGTGCTTAGATATTTGAGGAACATGAGTGAAATTAATTTTCTTACCGAGAAATTAATTGCACGTTTGACATCTGAGCAATGCTGACACATCATTGACATTATTACACTAATTCAATTCGAAATTAATTAATGCTTTCAGAGACAATTTAAATACAAATAAAAAATTGCTAAAATATCGTCGCTCCAGCAGGGGTCATTCATTTCTCCTTATTTCGATACAAGTGTGCAAAATATTATTTATTAAAAGTGTATAGGTGTGTAATATAATTCCTGAATAGATTTTTCAAATTTCGAGACCAATATATTATAATTTATTAAACATTCTCAATCACATTAAATTATGGATATAAGGGTTAGAGGAAATAGTGAACAGACGTTATTAATTTTTGTCATGACACCACATTTTTATTGGGAAAAGATGCTAACACAGTTTTATTAAAAATATTACAAATTAACCATATTTTCGGTTTTAAAATCAGCTAGAGATTCGAATGCAGTGAAAAGACTACCTTTAGATAATATCTGCAACATAAAATAATATATTAAAAGCCCTGTTTTCGCTATATTTTATTTCGATGTCTTCATTGGTGTTAAGCTAATTTTTTTTTTATAAATGGAAATAATATGTTATAGCCCACAATACGTATTTATAACCCGACTTTCTCTTTATACTATGACTATATATACGCTACAGTGTACGAAATTATGCTGAGGAGTTTGTAAAAGTAGGTGATGAAGTATGAATTTTGGCCTTAGTGGACGGCATCCTGCCTTATGCGGTATAAACTTAATTTAGTTAATTATCACCTTTGTATGGAGTGGTAGTCGTGGTTATTATCTGAACTCGACAAATATTGTTTGTAATAGCATTATTAGTTTGTGTGAACTTATTAGAGTTGGGATAGAACCCCTTTTCCCAACTAAAGTGTAATCTCGTCGCCACTTTAAGTTTAGTGGGAAAAATATGTCATTAACGACATTTCGTTCACGTCCAACACACAGGAGGTCGCAGTAGCAAAGGGCATCTGTGGGCAAAAAGTTTTTGAAAAGTGGCCCCGCTCACTAATAAGCTTAATGTACATATCCTCTAAATATCTCCTAAATCTCTAAAGCCATAAAAAGCGCATAGTCGTTGAGTGAAATCGGACAACAACCAAGCCTGCTTCCCATATAGCACAATTTTAAATTTCACTTGATTCTTTCACCTTCCGGTACACAAATCAAGTAGAAATTATTTTAACAAGATAAAACTTTACACGAATGTTTGGATATTGTTTAGAAGATATGTACTTTGAACCAGGGAAGTCCACGCCTTTTTTCAAAACTTGTTTCTCCCAGATGCCTCCTACTGCTGCGCTATCGTGTGCCCATATAACAGCATTTTATATTAACTTAGTATTTAGGTATGGTAGTAAATTTAGTATATTGAGTTAATCTTAAACTTGTCAATTTAGTTTCATTAATATATTACATTTTGACCACCTTGAAAGGAGGTTTCATACAAGTTGAAAGCGGTTTATGTCATGTGGGCAAAGAAAGGGACAGGCTGATTGTAGGAGGTGTAGTTGAAAACTTATTTTCAAGGAATATATCCTTTTTATTCCGAAATATACACCGATATGTGTAAAACAAGCTCTTTAATTTTTATTGAGATAACTCAAATATTGCCCGATATACAAGTTTGCTTGTATACGGCATAAAGTCACCCGGAAGTTCGAAAATCTTTTTATTATGTATTTGTAGCTTATGAAAGTATGGATCGGATTGAACCCATTTTTGAAATTCTCGCCCTACTAAGTGTAAAAGATTAAGCATGTGAAAAGGCCGAACATTTTAAGTTATTAAACCGTAACCTAATCCTTCGCCATTGCGTTCACCAGATTTGACCCCCAGCAACAATTTACTCAATCTCTAACTGAGAATTTGGCTCGTTGGAAAAAGATTTCAATCAAATATAGCCGTCAAGACTGTTACCACTAATCTCCATTACTCAATATTGAGATTATACCGAAGAACAAAGACAAGTGAACTCAGCTCAGTATTTGGATTGCTGTAAACGAAACGGCATTAATATTACATCGCAAGCGTTTAATAGTGAGTCGAATCAACTATACCAGTTTTTTAAACAAACTTCGGTAGCATATTTATGTAAACTATTATAATTAAAAATTATATATATTATATATTTGTGAGAGTAGTTTATCATATGAGACATTAATAATAGTAGGCTGGTCTGAAATGGCGTTTCGAAAGCAGTTATTTATAAATAAATTTCATGATGGATCAAATCACGGCAAGTAGTTTCTAAAAATTACGGTAAATCAACGATTTTTAAAATAAGTACTTCATTGGTTGAGGGGCCAGACACATACCATCTGATATAAATATTTAATCGAAAATCGTTTTTTATTAATGTTATTGAGTTTGAATTTCAGAGCATGATACAATTTTAAAATAATTTTTTCACAAACTACTACAACGTCATCTGTGCCAAATGTCACATCAAAATAAGCATTAGTGTTTAGTATACGTTTGTCTTTTTGAAGCACTGAAGTGCATTTGGCGATTTTTACGATGTGTGAAATTATGCAACAAAGAAGTTCCATTAAATTTTGTGTGCGAAATCAAATTTCTTGTGCCGAAACCTTCTAAATGTTGGAAATGTTGATTGGTACAAATTCTACAAAGAGGGTTGAGAACGAGTTGACGATGAACTAAATCCAGGACAGCCATCAACATCAACTGATGATCAGCACGTCAATAAAATAAAGGAATTGGTGCTTGAGTATCGACAATTAACAGTTAGAGATCTTACTATCATCGTTTGAATATTGAAATGATCTGTGAAGACCATTTCTAAAGATCATTTGGACTTAAGAAAAGTGAAATCACAATTGGTTCCAAATTCACTCAATATTTTTCGACAAACACGTCGCGTTAAGATCTGTGAATCAGACCTTTCCAACTACTAGGATGTCATGAAACGTTTAATTACTGGCGATGAGACTTCGATCTATACTTACGGCAGGAATCAGACGATCAATCGGCCGAATATCATGGCAAAGGTGAGCCGAAATCGAAAACACGTTAAAGCAGATCAAGAACAGGTTTCCTCGATTAACGATGTGTGATGCACTCCGAATACCTTCCGGACGGCCAACAAAACATACTATTTGAGTCTTATGCGTCGTTTGTGAGACAATTTGGTTTTTGCATTACGTTCGTGCACCGCCGCATGCTGTATTGATTTTTCTTGAGTTTTTCGTCAAATTCTCAACCATTATCGTGTCGCAACCATCGTATTCGCCTAATTTACCATCGTGTGACTTCTATACAGCAAACTTAAACGACTATTCTGGGAAAACCGTTTTGAGTCAATTGAAGACATTAAACGTGAATCGCTATTGACTTAAACAACTGCTTTCAGTATTCGAAAAAACATTGACACAGGCGTGCTGGAAACAAGAGGTAATACTTTTAGGGCAATGGCATAGATTTTGAAGAATAAATTAAGAATGTTCTACAATTATCAACAAAGTCTTACTATTTTTTGCTCGTACTAGTATCTGATACAAAAACATCACACAATTCACTTTCATTCAATTCACGGGCTATTCTATCATGTCATTCATATTATTCAGTGGCGTTCATATTATTCAGAGGGGGAAAATGGGGGGCAACTTCAAATATATGCTGCAGAAATAGAAACACAAGTAACTTGAAAAATGGGGAAACAACGGGAAAAGGAACGACACTCATCACAGCCGTCTGCAAATTTGAACTCATAATTGGGGCTTCTTGCCTATGTGATATTCTACCTTTAACTCATTCACTCGGCGTGATTCTTCAGAAAGAATCGATCGATTTGGCAAGGATATGTAATATGATAGATACGTAATTGTAACGTTTCGAAATCGAGGACAAAAAGCTGAATAACTCTTTCGATCCATTTATTGCGTTATGAAAAAATGGCGGCAGAACCAAGAAACTGCGACCACCAAACAAACCGGCAAATTTCTGCGTGAGAACTTACGAAGAATACTAAAGGATTTCAGTGTACTTTCATCTGTTGTATACAATCGGCGAAGATTTAAAGAAGTGCTTTTTTGGAGAAATATTGGATGGATTTCAACTGAGTTTACTGCTTCCAGAAAAATCATGTGCTTTGAAAACCAAAGAGATGGAAAATCCTATTGATTACTTGACATTTGAAACTCATAGGTGAACTTGATTAATGGCAGTGCCATTGGGGGCAGAAGCAAAAGTCAAAAGACTACAAGTTACCTTCTACTGCATTGGAAACGTTGAAGAACTGCGATGTCGACCTATACCCTATGTTTCATAGATTTCCTCCCATATTCTGCACAATTTTTGTGACGAATGCGAGCTCTGAACGCTTTTTTCCGACACTTCGCTGCGTGAAAACGTGGGTGAAGTCGAATATGCATCTAGATAGATTGATCGACCTGCCGTTGCTGGACACACATCATGACATTAAAGTCACTGCAGAAAAAGTTCTCGAAAGATTCTCAAAACTTAGGACACACCGTTTTCTATTCAATGCACGAAATGACCACAGTATTATAGATAGCAATGAAGTATTTATGTCACCCGCATGTCTACTATTTATTCTGTGCTTTTGCAAGTATGATTTGATTTAAAAAGGTCGATTCCAAATTTTTCCACCATGGTATTAAACTGTATAAGACTACTTAYATATAATAAATAAATATAACAATATTCAAGTTACTAGTAAGTGAAAAACGTATGTTCAAAATCGATGATTTTGTGAAATTTTCAGGGCCCACTTGACGTGGTTTGACCCGAACGCAAGCGAAAGGTCACCTTACTCTTTGAGCACACCACGTACATGAGCCATACTGACTGCGATATGCATACTGATGCACTCTGATGCCATCACTCAAGTGTTGCATACGAATATTTTGCAAAGTGTACGCCATTCAAGATTAATAGGTCACCCTGACCACATGCCGGCACACGAGCAACGAGACCAATATGCAGCATGCGCCGCATTGTGGTTAACGTCAATTTGGAACTTAGGGATGACGCTGCATGAATTTATAGTGTTATCGAAAACTTTGCAAATAATTCAAGTGCATTCACACACGTATGTACATGCATATATATACAAGAGTGGCACAATGTATAATATTTGCCAACCATATACAGTGTTTGTGTGAGTATGCGTGTATTTGAAAGGGTTTTAAAAATCGCAACAAAGCGAACGAAAGGAAGGAAGTCCGGAAAGTGCTGCAAAATTGATTGGTCCGTTTGTGCACGGGCACAAAGAGTGAAAATGGTGGAGAAGTGTCAAAGTAAATCTCTTGCCATCCGTTGCAGTTACCCAAAAATGATCAGCTTAAAGAGGTCGATAGGTAAACCGAAAAATTTCACTTGCGATAAATTTACTTTTTGAATTTTTGCGCGCTTCTTTTTCGTTTTGCGCTATTTTTGCTGTTGATCAATGCGATGGATGAGCTTAGTCGTTGCTCAGCTGTCACTCATGGCGGCGCGTGAGTGATGCATGATGTTGTAAAGTTAATTGAACACATCCGCTGGCAAAGTGTCCAGTTATTTTGTATGCAGGTTGGCGCTCACGCGCAAATGAAATATTAATACACAAGTCCCAGCTTATGTTTATACAAAAACAGAGCGAATAATATTAATATAATGTCTCTTTAAAAAGGGTGCTCTTTTAGACATACAACATTTTTATTACAAATAACGAACAGAAACCATTTTTAAAAGTCAGTTATTTTTCTATTCTAGATATCATCTGGTCACAAAAAGTAGGCTGTGTGGTTTATTGGATAAATGGGTATTTATTTAGTCTCTTTGAAACTGTTCGGAGGCCAATATTTATACTTATTTAAGCAACCACTAAGCTAAGCATATAACTCAAATTATAAGTTGAAGTGTACAGCAAAAAACGCAACCTCAAAATTAAGCTACCAAGGTTTTAAACGTTGTTGAAAGCCTTTCTACAGAAACTTTCCTGACAGAATGTAAAAAATACCCTATATAAAGACACTTGCGTAAGTCTATTAAAGTTAAGCTTAGTACTGATTATGCCAGTTTTAGCAAATTAATTTACTCTTTCATCACTAGCAGCAGTTGTATTTATTTACATAGCTATTCCTCAGCTTTATTTGTATGTACATACTGTTAACATGGAGCAAGCAGAAATACACGCCTTCAGCGGGTGTCGTTTAGTTAATTAAATGTGCAAACTAGCCATAATTAATGGTCTTGACAAAAGACCACCACCAACCTACTGCTTCCATCTGTCGCCAAATATTTCCTTTATGAGCGTGCTGAGACACTGTCTTCCCATACCTGACACAGCTCACTACTTTATATTCTTATGCTTTGCACGGCTTGCTTTGTTAAATTTGTTGAACTCCTTTGTGTAGTTCTCGACTTTTTGTCCAATAAACTTGTAGCTTGCTTCGCGTTCTTTATTCCCGACTACATCTAACCATAATTAGTGGTCACAGTTACTAGGTTTTGTTGTTTCTTTCGCTTATTTTGTCAGCAGCACGCCCACAAAGATACCACCTTTTTTATTGTTTTATTAACGCTCTTGGCTTGTCATTTTATGCTTTGCTTGGCATACGAAAATTATTCCTGCGGGAATTCTATCATACAAGAGCTAACTTGTGGAGTTAAAGAAGTTGCGAAGGTGTAGATAAAAACGAAATGCATGCGAAACCTCAGACAAGCTCTTTCGTATTCGGGTTTAACTACGTGGTTGTAATTAAGTTTACTTGGCTTTCGATAACTTCAACAGTACTTGAGTAATCATACTAACCTTAAAAATATATAAATATTTTATTCTGACCTGGTCGCTACCAGAAGCACTTTGGTAAATGTACAGTTGAGAAGAAAAGCTTGAGTTAGATCCATTCACCACTTATTTGACATAGAATTATATCTTGCAACGGGAAATAATTACTTTTATTTGTTTCTTTAAATTTAGAAAGAACCTCTCCAAGTCATCCCTTAATAGATATAAGAGAAAAGATTAAAGATTGGTGATAGATTTCTTTAAAAAATTTAAAAGCTGACGATTTTGAAAATGGAAACTTATCATTCTACACCTTGTAAATAAATTTTTTTTTTTTTTTTTTTGAAAAGGAAGCGTGTCCCGCTCTCTAATAATAACCAAATTCGCTCAGGACAATTCTTTTTAGAAACTTATCGACAGTGCGAAAATGGGTGCAATCAGATTATAATCCCACTCTCCAAATCGAATCTGAACCACGCCTACTTCCGATATTAAACAATTTTGAATTTCATCAGATTCTTTCACTTTACAGTATACAAATCAAACAAAAATTAATAAAGGGTGATGCGTTTCGAGGTTCCTTCTTTTTTAAATAAAAAACACAGAAACTTCAAATTTAATAGGGAATGGTTATTATCATTCAAAAGAACATTCTTAACATCTCAGATTGCCCATCCATTGAGTTCAATTTTCAATGACCCGTTTGAGCATTTCGACTGGTTACTGACGAATGTCACGAGTGAGGTTTTGCTCCATGGCCTTAATAGGGATTGTTCGCATTGACTTTAGAATTTACATATCCCAAAAAAGTCTAACGGTGTGCTATCACATGATCTATTGGCCAATCGGCCGCCCCAAAACGTGTAATTATTTGCTCACAGAAGTGCTCTTTCAATAAATCCATTGATTGTGTGGAAAATGGCGCTGTCTTCTTGAAACCAAATGTCGCTGAGATAAAGGGCTGTAATTTTAGGCATCAAATATGGAGTGGTTGCCATTGACGATTATGTTCTCACCGGCATCAGTTTTGAAGAAATATGGACCGATGATTCCACCAGCCCACTAACTACACCAAGCCGTCGGTTTTTCTGAATGAAAGTTCAACTCTTGTCCCTTCAGGTTGACGTAAAATGCGTCAAGTCGTTCCATACGTCAGCACTTCTGCGAACGGCGCCGGATCAACTCTCCACAGTATTCGTGTGCGATACACTTTCTACACTACTACTCGGTCGAATATTTTCCAATAATAAGTGCTGGGTCTCAAGATGGATAATAGGGTTGCGAATAGTACGCTCAGTAGGCGGATTATTTTCATCATGAGCAAAACGAATACCCGTTCTTTACAGAAAATGGATTTTCGTAATAAAGTTGATTGATTTATAAACCTGGTTTAGACGTTAGTTTTTCCATGATGAAATGCCAAACAATACTGAAAAAAAAAGGTTATTGAAATAAATACCTCTACTTGGATCACCCCTTATAACGGGCCAAGACTTTGCTAGAAGAGTATAATAATAGTATGACCGTATGTCGAAAATTAATTAAATTAGATCGATAACTCCCTGAGTTCCCTTATACCTATCAGAAAATTATGCGAGACTTTTAAATTGTCTGTCTATCTAACTACTATGTATCCTTGTTCTGAAAAAAAAAAAAAATTAAATTAGATGAAATTTAGTCCCAGCCCCCATAACTAATATCAAAATGTTCAACCGTCCGGTTAATTTTACTCATTAAATGCAGACAATGGTATGTAGTGTAGCTTACTGAAACCTAGGAAACATTTTATTAGTACACTGGTGGCAATTTCCATTAACTCAGAAATTCGGTTTAGTCAAAATCAATATTACTCATCAATATTTAATATTAAAACCAATAGTAAGTAATTTCAAGAACGTTATTATGTTTAACTCTCAAATTCTAGTAATGTGTCGACTTTCCGTTGCAAATTAAAACTTCAATTAATCCTTTCGACATTGGCTTTTTTAAAGTATGTACCGGTATTGCAGTTCAAGCTTCTCTAAGGGGTCAGTAAGGTAATCTTTTTTTAAATTTTTTTTTTTTCCATTTTCTGTTTCCTTATATCCTTAGAATTAATGTAAAAACCATACTTTACCATTGGAAGATTTTGAAAAAGGGCCAAAAATAATAATTCTTTTTTGTATGCTTTTTTCAGTACCTCAAACTTTCAACGCGTGTCAACACACTTTTTTAAACTGGCGGACATGATTCCGATCGAACTACTCAACCGATTTGCTTAATTTTTTTTTTAATGCTCACAAAACGCCTGGCTATCGTCCCTATATTTTTTATAATTTATTCATAATGTTATGGAAAAATTTATGTAAAAAAACATGGGAAAAAATTTAAAAAAAAAAAGTTAGTTACTTTTTTATTTATAAACATTTTTTCATGATTCTGGTAAGGACGATAACCATTCACGCACTTTTAAAAAATAAATTTTGATTTTGTGTTTCAGATGATCCAAATATCAGAAGTCGTGTCAGCCATTTCTCCGACAGATGGCATCAAAAAATTCCTAAAAAAATGTTTCTACACTCCACAATATCCTTCAGATATGTGAAAAAATTTCTACTGTAGAATAAAAATTTTCTATAAAAAAAAATGTCAAGAACAGGCCACATTGCCGTACTGACCCCTTATTCGCGCTTTTGGGTTTTAGTCTGGGATACGAGCAGAGCATTATATGCTGAAGAATTAAGTCAAAACAACATAACTTCTAATTTATCTGTCATCATATTTAGCAACAAATGGCAATAAAGTAATGAGTCTTTCTTTGTGCAATTTCAGTGGTACCATTAGGGCGAAACTCTGCCTACACCCCCTCCCCCTGTTAATGCTCTAGTGGTTGAGACTTTCTATCATTTATCATGCCAATAGGGTTTGAATACATTCGATCTATCTAAATAAGTTTTCATCGCTGAATAATAAATTTGAACATTCTTTGCCCCACTGAATATGGTTTTCGGCACAGCTCAGACTCTTAGCTTTATTAACGTCAATGAATTGTGGTTTCTTAAGGCATCTTGCTATTCTGTTATTTCTGTTGACATAAACTTCTTTTAGTTCGCAATCAGTTCTTTGTTGTAAGTGTTTACGTCAGGATGGAGTCATGTGTAGAAGTTCACGGGTGTGAGGAAAGTTCTCTGATCGCCATTCACTTGGGAGTGGCCAGAAACGGTTATTTTACATATGACTTAAGCAGCTCACGACTTCCGGTCTTTGACCAAGTATCCTCTAAGTAGCCTAAAGACAGAAGGCGAAATATCGCCAACATAGGGTTGTGCGCTGGGTTTGGGACCCGCCACGTAAAAAAACACCCCTAATTAAAAATTTGCAGGTTTCAAGATCGGAGCATACTCTTGTAGTACCCCCAAAAGGTGATCTAGTCACCGATGCCCAGAGCATACTTAAATTATGGAGGGAACACTTCTCCAGCCTGCTGAATGACAGTGAACGCACAACTCCAGGAGAAGGCGAACCCGATTCCCCGATAAGGAGCATGCATCAGCTTCTTTAAAAATATGGTCGGACGAAAGCATGCCCAACGATTGGAATTTAAGTGTGCTATGCCCAATCCATAGAAAAGGAGACCCCACAATCTGCGCCAACTACCGTGGGATAAGCTCCTCAACATCGCATATACGGTTCTATCGAGCGTATTGTGTGAAAGATTAAAACCCACCGTCAACAAACTGATTGGACCTTATCAGTGTGGCTTCAGACCTGGAAAATCAACAACCGACCAGATATTCACCATGCGCCAAATCTTGGAAAAGACCTGTGAAAGGAGCATCGAAACAACACCTCTTCACCGATTTCGAAGCTGTTTTCGACAGAACGAAAAGGAGCTACCTTTATGCCGCGATTTCTGAATTTGGTATCCCCGCAAAAGCTCCGTAAGAATCGGAAAGAGGTCCTCCCGAGCCGTTCGATACTAAACGCGGTTTGAGACAAGGCAACTCCCTACCGTGCGACTTCTTCAACCTGCTTCTAGAGAAAATAATAAAATACATTTTTGGAGGGAAGTACTTGTAACTTTGATTCAAAAAATCGCTAAAAGAGGGGAAAATCATTAGACTTTGATATCTCATTTATTGAAATTACCCCGATCATATAGCAAAAATATAAGTAATGACGTAAACTTCTTCTTCTTCTTAAATGGCGTAAACACCGCTTACGCGAATATAGCCGAGTTAGCAACAGTGCCAGTAATTTTTTGTTTTCGCTACGTGGCGCCAATTGGATATTCCAAGCGAAGCCAGGTCCTTCTCCACCTGGTTCTTTCAATGGACTGGAGAGCTTCCTCTTCCTCTGCTTCTCCCAGCGGGTACAGCATCGAATACTTTCAGGGCTGGAGTGTTTTCGTCCATCCGGACAACACGACCTATCCAATGTAGTCGCTGTCTTTTAATTCGCTGAACTGTATCTCGAAAACTCTCCAAGCCTCTGCACCATATAGCAGGATGGGAATTTTGAGTGACTTATAGAGGCTGGTTTTTGTTCGTCGAGAGAGGACTTTATTTCTCAATTGACTACTCAGTCCGAAGTAGCACTTGTTGGCAAGAGTCATCCTGCGTTGGGTTTCCAGGCTTACATTGTTGGTGGTGTTTACAATGGCTCCCAAATATACGAAATTATCTACAACTTGAAAGTTATGACTGTCAACAGTGACGTATGTAAGTGCCAAGTCGCGAGTGCGATGACTGTTTGTTTGATGACGGGTGATATTTAGTCTTGCCCACGTCTTGCAATGAATACTCTTTCATAGAATTATCTGTCTAAGTAATGTCGCGACTTGTCAAATTAGCAAACAAATGCATTTTTAGTTCTGCTTGATTGCTGACCAAAAGTTTTCTTCGAATAAATATTTGTGGATGCCTTTGATTAATCCAAAAATCACGTTTCTCGTTCATGGAATTATTTTTACGTTTTTCTTCTGTCTCAAATGGAACGAAGTGCCTTCTGCATATGTACGTAAGAATCCGAATGAACAGTGTGTTTGAGTTTCTAATATGTCAAAGGCTACCAGCATCTACTTACTCCTTTCAGTTCATATTAAATTACGACAAAACGTGTTAGAAGCTGTAACTGTAACTATCAAAGCACCCCAAAAATACAATTACATAGTGCGCAATGAAATTTCAAACTGATGAGAAAAGGTATACAAAATGGTCCAAATGGTCCTAAAGACCATAACAAGATACCTCAGTAATCCATTAATCGGCGATACCCCAATATAGGGGATCACAAACCGCTATTTAAATGGGTTTTCGAAAATTTATTGTGACCACATCCTCTGTAAGACTTCATTTAAAGACCTAAAAAGGAGCTAATAGGAGCTTACCTAATACAGGGTTTGTTTCAAAATATGCTCCTCTTGCGTTGATGCAGCGCTGCCAGCGCGATTTCTAATCATTGAAAGCGTTACGGAATAGGGAATGCATTCTCCGGAATAGCCTTGTGAGCCGAAGTGCATGCTGCTTGGATCCCCTCTGACGTCTAAAAGTAACCCTTCCTTTGAGTCTCTTGAATGTCATGAATCACAGATTTTGATAAATTTAGCATCTATGCAATTAAACGAATACTTATTCGACGGTCTGAGTTCAAAACTTTGCGCACACGAGCCACATTGTCGGTGTTTGACGGTATTACTAGTTGTGAAGTAGTTTCAAACTAGTTGACTGCACTACACAGTGTCTACGTAGCAATGTATATCTGTAGTGTGTGATGATCCGATATGTGCAAATGGAAACCAAGAAAAGCAGAAAGAGTTATACTATGAAAAAAGTGAAATTGTAACACTGAAAATAAAAAGCTCAATGTAGGGACACCAGCAAGTCCTTTTGCAACTAAAAACCTTAAATAGAAGTGACAAAAGTAAAAGAGAAGAGTTCGGCGCAGTGCAGAGTTACACACACATTCCGAAATCTTTTTAGTGAACATCAGGCAAACTGGTGTAGTATTCACTGTCAAATGAGTACATCTACTTTCACACACGTGTACGATATTTGCAGATGTTAACCCAGCATATAAAAGTCAATCCGGGAAATCAATAAAGATTTTGTAACTCCATTACAACTGGTGGAGAAAGCAGAGTGTTGCGATCTCGCTAAATTACAAATAAGTAACAAACAAAGAATGAACTGTAGCTTGGGGCCTGTTCAAGTTGTTTCGGTAAAATTGACGATGTTATGCTTGACACGATCAACATTCACCCAACATGCATGGGCTTGCACCTAATAATGGATTATATTTATGTTCGTAATAATTTAAAACTATTTAGTTAACTCCAGTGCAGAAACATCGTTTTGTAAAACATCATCATCTTAAGAACCATCTTCAATTAAATTGAATAACGCACCACTTCTTTAAGTGAGAGTGCTGAGTTAGTTCCGAACCAGTTTTACATACTGCTGGGTATGTGAGCATTGTAGCATACACAAAGGCTGAAAAAGCGGCTGTTGACCAGATCCAGCAAAAGTTTCTTTGAGCATTTGCATTCGTTTGCGGCGCGTAAAAAGTTTTGCTTTTCTCTTTAATGCAACCAGCAAGGGATATATATAGTTTGATATATGCCATACAAGCCTGCGAGTAGGCGCTTGTAAATATACAACCAGATAAATTTGCATGTGTGGGCATATGTTTGCAAACATCACAAAAGCCAGAGGACACATTTCATGCTGCGAAAAGTCAACTATTCGTACGGCCATTTGTATGGGCAAACTCCCACGCATACAAATACTTGTGCATACTACCGTATATACAGGGAAACGCACATGCCTGCACGCACTGTTAGTCAAGTATACTATCCTGGTAGCTTGCGTCCATTCGATACCGCAAAAAGTCCATACTCCAATAGCTCCAGAATGCAATAATATATTTATATTTGCATATTGGTATGTACGTTTACATTTAAATAGGATATGTATGGATGAGTACGAGTCCGTTACTTTACGCAATTGTTGTTTTTTTACTGCATTGTGTATCAAAAATACAGTTCAGAAAGTCAATCCGCGTCAATGTGGTTTGCCGGACTTTGTTCAGATATCGATTTAAGAGAATATGTGTGAAATTCGAGCCGTTGAGAATATTTTCAGAGCGAGCGTACCTTGTCTAAACGAATTTTGGTTACAACGTTAGTATCGACTAGTTCGGGCAAAACCGACCTACACCAGGTTTTTGATCTGCCACGACTTGTGCTTTATTCTGATCTTTGCGAGACTGCCCATACCTATTAAAGTCGTCGAAACTGCAATTCTGCAAAGGTTTTTTGGGAATGAGACTCCGTTCTTGATATGTGAATTTGAAGTCCGACAGTGCACGCCAGTTCTACTAGGTTATTGAGATGACGAAAAGAAGAGCAGATGAAGGGCTACATTTGCGTACTTTTTTCTGTTTGGTGAAAGGACGGTTTGGAAGCTGTTATAAGGTGTGTTCCAAAGTAAACAGGACTTTTGGAATCTAGCGCCCCTTGGTGACGCCATCTATATGTCGACTGGTGTGGCGTTAGAAACTGCTGCGAAAATGAGCTTCGAACAAAGAGCCAACATTAATCCATTACTGCCTGCCTATAGATCCCGGCGTAAGAAATTTTCGAAAATTTATGGGGAAGTTTATATAGATCATATAAGTTGCTCTGCGAAATTTCAGGTTTGTAAGTTTCAGCATAACTGAGATATGCGATGGGTTATAAAATACCCAATGGGCTAATAAGGATTCTAAGTGCACCTGATATTTATTAGATGTGACAACCCGTTGATGGAAGTGAAATTGCAATTGTGAAATAGTGCGGGTGTTGATATTGTGTAATAAATATAAACGAAAGTGTTTAATATAAAAGTTGGAAGTAGACAGCTGGAGCGGCAATGATGAACCTGGACGGCACGCAAGAAAATAATCATCGAAATGGCGTCGTAATAAAAATTACAAATTTGAGAATCAAAGTAGAAACATCAAGACGTTATGGTGGTCACATTCGATAACTTTTTTACAATCCACAATTCGATGTGTCATACATGGATATTTGGCAACTGACACTGTGCTTGACATTAGCAACAATCACGTTCCTTTTTTGGGCATGAAAGAAATCAAGAAGAAACCACGCTAACATCCGATTTGATAATGAGAGAACTAATAATATATTAGCAAAGCGCTGGAATGATAATGCAGGAATAACCAGATTTTCAAATAAATTCATTATATGACTCCTTTTTGATTGTTTTTTAATTGATGTGTAACTTTTTGGCACATACGCCAATGTCTAATGTTAAAATATACAATCAGAGAATTACGATTATTAATACACGAATATAGTCAACAGACGATGATTACCTATAACGTAGCAGAGTGCACGAGCAGTTTCAACGTCGGTCGGACCGGAAATTCCATCGAAACTGTGCGTGAATTCCGACCATACTGACCAACGAGCTAAAACACTCGTTCGACATTGAAGCAGAAGGAGACTATTTTGAATAAAATAAATTGATTTTGCCGAAAAAAACATTTGTTCTGTGACACCTTGTATTACCACTATGTAGCACCACTAATTCCGAACTTTTACACATTTTATCGTCATGAATGCTTTCTTGAAGTCGTCGAACAGCTTGTAAACCGGAGTCTGCTAGACTATGATGGGAAGCACATTTGCTTGGTCACCACAACTCCATCCAGCCTTTTCTTATCTTAGACAATAATACTATACACATTTATTATACATTTTCAAAGATTTCCACTAGATGGAGTTGATATGAAATCTAACTAAACCTAATTTATATCTTTAAGACTATATTCTTGGCAAACGTGTTGTTTTTCTCTTCTTCTAAGCCTTTTACAGAGTCAGTCAGTAAGTATCGCTTGAAATATACACATTAAAGAACTTTTATGCAAACAGACAAACCCGCTCCACTGTAAATGCTTTGCAGTGTGTAGGTAGTAATACTGCATTTGATTACGGAAATTGGAAACCACTTGACGCTTTTTCACACACACATTTCACACCGCTTTATTGAGTAAAAAGTAAAACTTTCAGCAAACTTTTCGTTTTACTTATGTGCGCACTTTTAAATAAATTTTCATTCGGTTTTTGGATCGCGGTATTTGCATTAGTCCAGAAAATCTGTACTTAACAATTTATTTCGCTATTTTTAACGATAAATTCCAATATTATTATATGTGGAAATGTATTACAAAAGGTTGGAAATGTTGAGGAACAATTGTCGAAAAAACTTATATATGACTTGGGCAAAACATAAACCAATTTAATAGAAAACTTTTTAATTTTTAATTTAGGAGTACGAAACGTGATACAAGTTTTCTATAACTTTCGACTTAGCCTATTTGGTTGAAACGTGCTTGCTGCGATATATGAGGGGTTCGTACCAACAGTCCGATTTATAGTCTTTAAACTTATATGCACAATGTATTCTTTCAAGAGTAATCACACTTTCTTTGGTATTTGACAATACTTTAATATAGCAGATAAATTTGGTATCATGGATTCGGTTAAAATACTCAAGTGGTTCATAATTAAGAGAATTAGGACTCTTCAAGAGTACAGCCACCATTATTTTGCCAACTATACCATACTTGATATTGAGCACCTGTTGGCAAGAGTTATTCTTTGTTGGATTTCGATGCTGGCGTTGTTGTTGGTATTGATGGTGGTTCCAAGGTAGACATAAAAATTATCTACGACTTCGATGTTATGTCTGTCAACAGTGACGTGAGCGCCAAGTCGCGAGTGCGTCGAGGGTTTGTTTGGTGACAGGAGATATTTCGCCCTGCCCTCCTTCACCACAAGACCCATTTGCTTCCCTACCTATTCCAGCAGAAAGCAGAACTAACGGCGCGGCAGCAGCTTTCACATTTATAGAAGATTGTACCTTCTTGGTCCAGTTCTGCAGCTCGAATTATTTTTCCAGAAGTCTGAAACCTCGTTTGGTATCGAACGGCTCGGAGAGGTTCTTCCCGTTCCTGACGGAGCGTTTGGTGTTGCTCAACGTCAGCTTACACAGCTCTATTAGTTTTGCGGGGATACCAAATTCATACATTACGGCATAAAGGCAGCTCCTTTTCGATGTTCTTTGGCTACCCAGAGGATACTTGGTCTAGGACCGGAAATCGTGAGCTGAGAACTTTTCTCACTTGCGTGAACTTTTACACATGGCTCCACCCTCCTTAGGGTCTCACTACTCGCCTATATGCAGACTATTGGATATATTTTTATTGCTATGTGAGACTACAACAACGTCCAACCTATCCCATTTTATATATGCCTGCCATTATGATCATATATATCATGCCTATGTCATTTTATATATTTGTTTTTGCAATAGACAGTATAGATCAGTCATCAAAAATAAAAGTTTTCACACTTTCGAGATCAAGGCTGCAACTCCTCGGATGTCCCATCTTTAACTACAAAAGTTCTTTTTCAAGCTTCAAAAAGGAATTGGCAAGTGGAATTCTTTTCATCTTGGGAACTAGCCTATAAGTAGAATGGTAACTCTAATTCAAAATACTATCGAAATTGATCTATATTTCCCCTAAGCGACTATATCCCCAAACTGAGATATGAAGTATAGCTCCATCTTTCCAGTACGCCTTCTATTAAATATAGCATGTCTGTCAATATGCGGGGTGTAATATCCGAGCACTAATGTCTTCTGTCAGCTTCGTTGACTTAAAATAGACTAGGCAAGATATCTCAATCAAACTTAGTGGGAACCCGCATATTGAGATTCGTTTTTTACTGAAACCGAACATTATCGTCTATCACCTTTTTTTACTTTTTAAAAGAGGGAAACTTTGTACAAGCTTCGAATATTTGTACAAGCTTCGAACTTTGTAGCGTTCAGTGCAACATTCAACTTACCTGCGCATGTAGAAATGGCCAAATAGAAAGATTAATTTACCTAATTTCGTCAAGTTTACTATATTTAGCTAAACAGACTGAATGATTGCCAATAGAAAAAAGGTGAAAAAGTAGTGCTAATTTCTATATTTATTCAAGCAAAGTCCAAGCTTAGCACAATTTGCACAAGTCAATTACAAATGTCAACACAGAAAAATGCTAGATTAACCGCAAAGTCAAAAGTCTTAATCCACAAATCGACTAATTTGTATTAATATATTCAATTACTCGACCACTTTGTAAGCAAAGAAAAGTCTGCAAAATACGAAAATAGCAAAATTAACCAATTAGTTCGAAAACAAATATGCGTTCATTTCTAAAAAGCTTGCTTAAACTCAATCGTAGCGAAAACACGGTATAAAACTATGTGTGTCTAACTAGATTCTTTCATGTGAAATTTTGTATACATATACATACATGTATAATTCTTCGTACTTATATACATACGTCATGTTAATGCCACTCAGTTCAGAGAAATGTCATTTTATTTTGCAACAACAAAATTATTTTTCTCCTATTAGCTCAATAGTCATTCGTACGAATATGAGTGTATCTAACTGTTTCTATAGATATGAGTCAAAAGCCCCTAACCCTCTCATACCTCTCATTCTCTATTTTGGAATCAAAGAAATCTTCCACAAAAATTGTAAAAATGTTTCATTAAATAAGAAAAAATTTAAAATCTGATTAGAAAAATCATGCTTTTAAGTTTTCTAAAATTATGATATACCATACATATATTTAATTACCGTATTTTTCACACTCCGTTCTCTTATTTAGATTTGTCATATCGAATAATCAACAAATTTTGAAGACGGAAATACAGTAGATAAACCTACAGCTTTATTTGTTTTGTACTCGGTCATACCTTTATAGCCTATCCGAATAACTTAAAAGTCTACAGTGTATGCAAAACTTCAACCACTATTATTCTGAGCTTTTGTCCTTTGACCTTTCGGTATATGTTTGAAGAATTAACACGTGTGACTTAAATAATAAAATCCGCTGTAAAAACTAAAAACGAATTCATGCTAAAAGGCCATACAAAAATACCAACAGAAGCTGTTGCGCCCACAGTTCTTCCCAGTTGTTCAATTTTCAGACAGTCAAACGATTTTTGCTCTTCAAGCGAAACATTAATGCATGTTTAAAAGAGATTGAGTGAATTTGAAACTTGCTTGAGAATTATACTCCTCGTACTTGTTGTTATATGGTAAGGTGGTAGTCAAAACTAACATATCTATTGAGGAAAAATGTTTACATTAATTAGTCAATATAGCCATACGGAGGATGGAGTCATGTGTAGAAGTTTACGCAAGTGAGCAAAGTTCTCTGATCGCCATTCACTTGGGAGTGGCCAGAAACGATTCTTTTACATATGACTCAAGCAGCTCTCGACTTCCGGCCTTTGACCAAGTATCCTCTGGGTAGCCTAAGAACATCCGTTTGAAGGCGAGCTAAAGTGAGAGACGAGTTATTCCTTGTGGCATTTACTACAGTGGCCATATAAAGGAGCGCAAGATTGGTGTGGGATTCGTGGTGGGAGAGAGATTCCGTCGCCGAGTACTATCATTCACTCCGGTGAATGAACGTCTAGCCACAAT
>NW_017536297.1:110460-134105 GCF_001853355.1 Bactrocera latifrons | reverse complement strand
CGGGAAGGACCTCTCCGAGCCGTTCGCTACCAAACGAGGTTTCAGACAAGGCGACTCTCTGTGATTTCGATTTCGCGATTGTGATTTCTTCAACCTACTTCTGGAGAAAATAATTAGAGCTGCAGAACTAAATAGAGAAGGTACAATCTTCTATAAGGGTGTACAGCTGCTGGCGTATGCCGATGATATTGATATCATCGGCCTCAACACCCGCGCCGTTAGTTCTGCTTTTTCCAGAATGAATAAGGCAGCAACACAAATGGGTCTGGCAGTGAACGAGGGCAAGACGAAACATCTCCTGTCATCAAACAAACAGTCGTCGCACTCGCGACTAGGCTCTCACGTCACTGTTGACAGTCGTAACTTTTAAGTCGTTGTTGTTGTTGTAACGGCAGAAATTCTGCCGAGTTGACAGTCCTTGGCCGGATAAAAATCCGGGTCCGTTCCGGTTTTCGTAGACCCGACTGTCGTGGGAACGGACAGCAAAAAACTTTGAAGTCGTAGATAATTTCGTCTATCTTGGCACCAGAATAAACACCAGCAATAATGTCAGCCTGGAAATCCAACGCAGGATAACTCTTGTCAACAGGTGCTACTTCGGACTGAGTAGGCAAACAAAAACCAAACTCTCTAAGTCACTCATAATACCCGTCCTGCTGTATGGTGCAGAGGCTTGGACGATGACAACAACTGATGAGTTGACGTTGCGAGTTTTCGAGAGAAAAGTTCTGCGAAAGATTTATGGTCCTTTGCGCGTAGGCCACGGCGAGTATCGCATTCGATGGAACGATGAGCTGTACGAGATATATGGCGACATTGACATAGTTCAGCGAATTAAAAGACAGCGGCTACGCTAGCTAGGTTATGTTATCCGGATGGACGAAAACACTCCAGCCCTGAAAGTATTCAACGCAGTACCCGCCGGGGGAAGCAGAGGAAGACCTCCACTCCGTTGGAAGGACCAGGTGGAGAAAGACCTGGCTACGCTTGGAATATCCTATTGGCGCCACGTAGCGAAAAGAAGAAACGACTGGCGCGCTGTTGTTAAGTCGGCTATAATCGCCTAAGCGGTGTCTACGCCAATTAAGAAGAAGAAGATAGCCATACTCAGGACAGCCGAGAGAAAAACCGGATCCAAGTTTAAAAAGGTGATCCCTATCCCTACAGGAATATTTTTAATGCTTTATGCAATTAATATAGTACCCACTTACTTCTTTAAAGTGTTCGAAGAATAAGTCAAATATAATATGCTCTCATGAAATATTTTATGGATTTAATTTGCTTTTTTTCCTTGTTTAATGGAACAAATCTGTTTTGTACCATTTGCAAAGCAACGATATATAAATCAGTGGACTTTCATTCAAAAAAAAGTATAGATTATAGTCTTATACATACATATGTATATAAAAATGAATCGCAAAATGTGTTGGTAAGCGCATAACTGAAAAACGCCTGGAGCAATTTTGCCAATTCTTTTTTTAAAATGTTCGTTGAGCCCCAAGGATGGTTTTTATTATAATTGCCGGAAAACCCCTAAAACCAGCCTTTTTCTGTTTCCCATACAAATGTTTTATCTAACTATCTAACTAAAACGTAGAACCAATTTGAGCGTTTTGCTATTATACAAAGTTTATATTAAATTAAGAGTACTCACTGTTGTTAAAACAATGTATGTAGGTATGTTCCCAATATCCACTTTGAAAGGAATCCACTGAAGATGGTATGTAAACAAAAAAAAAAAAGCAAAAACAAAAAAAATATTTAAAAAAAATTTTAAAAATATTTTAACTGACTTACGAGCGTAGATTTCAAAGTGACTTTTCCATACAATTTTTTTGTTTTTTTTTTCTAATTGATTTCATTGTAAATTCTTTGAAAATTATTACTTGTCATAAGTAAAGTTCATAGTGTGAAAATAAAACAAGAAAAAAGATTTATAATTTGTACAATTCCAACGAAGAAAACAATTGATTATTTTAAGCTATTCGCTTTGTTCTCAAATTAATCTAAAAACCTTTATTTTACAAGTAAGTACGATTTACGCCTTTAAAGCGATCGACTAATAAACTCGCGATATTATTTCTTTTGACTTACTTTAAAATGAATCAGTTTTCAAGTCATTACACCAGACAAACACAAGCAGCGTTACAAATATTTTTTTATTAAATCCCTATTTTACATCCATAAAAGATTAGTACGGCTTGAAGGTATTGACTACAAGTCATATCAAATTTAAGAAAAAGTTGAAAAAACTATCAATGTTAGCGTTTTTTTTTTTTCATGGATTTTCGATCACCTACGCTACTGAGATTGTTTTTGTCAACTGATACACGAAACAAATCGTACCTATATCCTGTTTTGTGCAGTGTTTAGTTACCTATGATAACTAATTATTGCACTTTAGATATGCCTCTTATTAGACGAATCAATTTAGGTAGGAGATCCCGAAATGCTGCAAACCAAGCTGATCGAAATGAACGTAAAGGATTCGGATATCACAAACGCGTGAAGAGCGAACGCGACATTCAAAACAAAATCGCGCAAGTTTGAATCGACCTGCTTTCAGTTACGATGTGTCAATTGACTACAGTAACTACCAATGTGTTGTTATTGGTTCGATGAACTTGGTTTGCTCACATTGTAAGGCATTAAAATATAAAAATGAAGCTAATGGATTGTGTTGCGCAAATGGTAAAGTGAAATTGATACCACCAGAGCCATTCTACTCATTGGTTTCAGGAATAGGAACAGGTTTTATACACTTTTTAACAAATATACAACAATATAATAATTCCTTTCAAATGACTTCATTTGGGTCAACAAATGTAGCTCGGGAAAATTTTATGCCAACTTTCAAGGTATGTATTATAGTAGTTAATTGTAATTATTTTAGCCAACAATATGTTCTGACACCCAAGTTAAGATGTGTAACTGATGTTGTTGATTTAACGGTTTGTCTATTCTCCGTTAGGATGGTAAGGGTGGTTTGCGTTCATTGTGTAACTGATCATAATCATCACTTAGTCATCATCATATTATTTGATGATTCAGTTTTATTATTTTGAAACAAAATATAATTATTTGATGAAAGATAGTAGTTACAACTAATTAGGAGACAGATATAATTTTTAAAAATAAAGATTACGTAGTTTGATCACTGAGAATCCATACATTTATATCCCTATTGCTTATTTACTTTATTTTATAGTGTGTGTTACAAACGTAATATTTTTTTTAATTTAAAGGTACAAGGTCAATATATCACAGAGCAGGTTCACTGTTACCAGTGTCAGTTAGCAACTACAAATACCTGCAAATTTATTTTATGGGTAACTCAGCACAAGAAGTTAATCTGCGTTGTGCACATAACAGTTTAGTAAAGAGGTCTATTATAGAACAATTACAAAATTTATTTCATGAACACAATCAATTGACAGCCCTGGATCTGATGCCAACAAATAATCACAAAATTGTAATCAGAGCTGATAAAACACCTTCGGGTCAACATGCAAAACGTTTTAATGCACCAACTATTGATGAAGTTGCTATCGTAGCAGTTGGAGAAATATTGTTTGACATCATCGGAATGATCAATTACAAAGTATAAAGGAAACACACGGATCATATGATGCACTGCAATATCCGATTATATTTTGACAAGGTGAAGATGACTATGATTTCTCAATAAAAATGATAAATCCCATTACAGTTAGTTAAAATATTAGTTTAGCAATGGCGATAATATCTCAGTCACTATATTATGTATTTTAACTTTATATGTCAATGTTATTACACCAACAAAAGGCTCTGGAACCAACAAAAAAAGTCCGTTTAATGAACTATTATTCATACCGAGATGCGAATACTTCTGATGGAAATGCACAAAATGTTGGTCTTATGACTATTCTTCCAGCAACATAAATCGGAAGCCCTCGACATATGCACGAATATGCGCAAGATGCCGTGTCGTATGTTCGTCATTATGGTACAGCAGATTTGTTCATCACATTTACATGCAATCCGCACTGGATAGAAATCAAGCAAGAGTTATTCCCTGGACAATCACGCATTGATCGTTGTGATATTACAGCCAGAGTCTTTAGACAAAAATTTAAATCATTAATGGATTTCATCGTAAAACAGTGTGTGTTTGGTGAGACACGGTGCTGGATGTATTCGGTAGAGTGGCAGAAACGAGGATTGCCACATGCGCACACTTTGATTTGGTTGGTTGAAAAAATAAGGCCAAACGAAGTTGATGCAGTGATATCAGCTAAAATCCCTAACGTACAAATAGATCGTGGATTGCATGAGGTAGTTATCAAAAATATGATATCTGGTCCCTGTGGTAGTCTTAATCAAAATGCACCATGTATGATGAATGGTAAATTTTCAAAACGATATCCACGAACATTAATATCGGAAACAATTACTGGTAAGAACGCTTACTCACAGTATCGTCGACGATCGACTGCAAACAATGGAAGGTCAACAACTGTGAAATTAAATCAACAAGATATTGAAATAGATAATATTTGGATTGTTCCAATTTTATCAGACTTTCAAAGCACACATCAACGTTGAATCTTGCCATTCAGTGAAATCTATTAAAAACATTTGGAAGTATGTAACTAAAGGGAGCGATATTTCTGTGATTGGAATTGGTGCAGAGAATTCCAATGATGATTACCCAATTCCAAATGAGCCGCTTTGTTAGTAGTAATGAAGCAGCATGGCGAATACTCTCTTTTCCTATTCATAAGAGGCATCCTCCTGTTGTTCACTTAGCTGTGCATTTAGAAAATCGACAAGGAGTGTATTTGTGTTCCGTACACAGAACGCAGTACAAAGAGCTGCTCAGCCACTATCTACTACGTTAAGCAGTTTTTTTGAGACATGCCAAAACGATGATTTTGCACGCACATTGCTATATTCTGAAATGCCAAAATATTATACTTGGAATCAATCCTCAAGAAGATTTCTAAGACGGAAACTAGGAAAAGAAGTTCCAAGATACCATGGGTCGAATTTATTCAGTACATCCAAGTAATGATGAATGTTTTTATTTACGACTGCTATTAGTCAATGTACGTCTTCCAACGTCCTTCCAACATTTACGAACTGTTGATGGTGAATTGTGGAGATCTTACCTAGAAGCCTGTCAACGTTTGCATTTTTTAGAAAACGATGCTCATTGGGATCAAACTCACAATGATCCTGTAATATCATCACACGCTCATCAAATACGAACATTGTTTTCTATAATCATATCTACATGCTTCCCATCAAACCCAATTGATTTGTGGATCAAGTACAAAGATTATATGTGTGATGATATTTTGTATCAAATAAAAAATAGAATGCGAAATCCAAATATACAAGTCAGTGAAGAAATTTACAACGAAGCATTGGTTTCAATTGAGGACATGTGCTTGATGATGTCAAACAAACTATTATTTCAATTAGGCCTGACCGGAAGCAGTCGTCCAGTGCATGATGCTTTTAACCAAGAGTTGAATCGAGAGAATCAGTATGATCTCAGCACTTTTAAAGAAATAATCAAACAAATCTTCCACTGTTGAATGAACAACAGAAGTGTGTATTTGATACTCTTATGAAAGTAACAAATGATGAAATTGGAGGGATTTACTTCTTAGATGCACCTGGTGGTACAGGAAAAGCATTTTTGATTTCATTAATTTTAGCRACGATTCGATCACAAAATAAAATTGCACTTGCACTCGCTTCATCGGGAATCGCAGCAACTTTTCTTGACGGTGGTCGAACGGCCCATTCAGCATTAAAATTGCCATTAAATATGCAAAGCAATGAAACTCCGTCCTGTAACATTTCGAAGAACTCTGCAATGGCAAAGGTCTTGCAACAATGTAAATTTATTATTTGGGGTGAATGCACAATGGTACATAAAAAATATTTATAGGCTTTAGACAGAACCTTAAAAGATCTACGAAACAATCATAACCAATTTAGTTCCGTAATAATTTTATTAGCAGGAGATTTTCGTCAAACATTGCCAACCAGCTGATGAACTCAATGCATGTCTAAAGTCCTCCAATTTGTGGAAACATGTCAAAGTACTTTATTTAATCTAGAAACATATTCTCGAAACAACAATAGATGTAAATGAATTAAATTTAAAAATTCAAGAATCGAGGTGAATCGAGGATATATAAATCAATTGATTCGGCTACAAACCAAAATGGTGTAGTAAACTCTCCACCAGAATTGGCACCTCACAATCTTCAATTTAAGATGAGATCGGTAGTTATAATGTTGCGAAATATCAACCAACCACGTCTTTGCAACGGCACACGGTTAGCGATAAAAAAATTACTAAACAACGTGATAGAAGCAACTATCCTGATAGGAAAGTATAAAGGAGAACACGTTCTCATACCGCGCATCTCAATGATTCCGACTGATGTGCCATTTGACTTTAAACGGCTACAGTTTCCAGTTCGACTTGCTTTTGCAATGACCATAAACAAGCCCCAGAAGCAATCGTTAAGTGTTTATGGTATTAATCTGGAAAACCCATGCTTCTCACAGGGTCAATTGTATCTCGCCTGTTCCCGTGTTGGAAAACCATCAGATTTGTTTGTCTATGCGCCAGGTAATCAAACAAAGAACAGCGTATATCACAAAGCACTACAATAAAAAAAAACTGATTTTTGTGAACAAATATGATTCACATGATTAACAATAAAATGATTATTAATTTTTAAATGCTTATATATGTTTTATTTAATTATATTTCTTATTCACAACGCCCTATAACCACGATGATGTTTCTGTTCAAGAGAATTTTTTGCCCCGACTAAAAATATGTAGGAACAAAAAAATGTCACATTAAAAATCTTTTTGACAGGATTTTATTACTATTTAATTACGCAGTACGAAGTCTGGCATGCTATACGTGACGTGTTCACGAATTAAAAAATTTAAACAAATTTAGAAAAATGGAAATAAATGATTTTCAAAACTTCATATAAAAATGAATCGCAAAATATGTTGCTAAGCGCATAAATCAACAACGCCTGGACCAATTTTGCAAATTCTTTTTTTTTTATGTTCGTTGAGGTTCAAAGATGGTTTTTATGGCGAAAAAAAAATCGAATAAATGCCGGAAAACCCCTAAAAAGAACCATTTTCTTTTTCCACATATAAACGAATGAATGTTTGTTTGTTAGTAACGCTAATGCTCGAGAATGGCTGAACTCAGGAAATTTTCAGAGGTTAATCGCTATGGATCAAGGAAAATTTAGGTATACAATATACCAAAAAATGTTTTTTTTAAAGCTGCGTTATATTGAAAAAAAAATTTAGACAAATCGCAAATAAATGATTTTCAACACAATATAAACTCAACTTTCTTTTCATTTCAAGCAGGACAATGGCCGCGGGGTCAGCTAGTGGAATATATGGATGAATACACTAATAGGTGGACTCTATAGTTAATAAGAAGACAGAAATATTTCATTCAAGCATTTATTTGTCAATCTAAAAAGATTATGTTCACATTCAAGTTAAATTTTTGAACATGCAGATCTAGCATCCTCCAATCTTCAATCATTTCGAACGTAAATATGCGCTTTTTGGGCTATTATTTGGGGAAAGTCTCACTAATTGTCAAGCATTGATTGCCTTCAATAAGTTGTGTAAAGTAGGTTAGGTTATAAGCCGCGGCTAGGTCATGTTGTCTGAATGGACGAAAAAACTCCAGTATATATTGAGAGTACTCGACGCAGTACCCGCCAGCGGAAGCAGAGGAAGAGTAAGGCCTCTACTCCGTTGGTAGGACCAAGTGGAGAAAGAGCTGGCTTCCCTTGGTATATCCAGTTGACGCAACTTGGCGAAAAGAATGAACAACTTAGCTCGGCTTTAATCGCGTAAGCGGTATATACGCCAATTAAGAAGAAGAAGAAGTTTCAGTGTTAACAGTGGTAATTAAAGCCACTAAAATGGTTCGTAAGCCGAAGTGAATCCGATGTGATGAAAAAATTTGGTCATGTACGGCGGATATCTTGAACGAATATACCACCCAATCTCACCTGCATACCCTACTTTACTTCTTTTTTTTTCTCTGCGCACACGAACAACGGCTTAATTCCGTTAGGTTGTGTGTCAACCGTTCCATAGATTTATTCATTATTATTATTATTATTGTGGTGTTTATGCTTTTACCGGTGTATGATTGGCATAAACACCACCTACGCCTGTCGCAAATCTACGCGATTTTAATAATTTAACACTCTGGTCTCCATATCCGAATCAAACCACTATGTGAGCTTACTGAAAAGCCAACCGTTTGTATATTTTTTCTTTTCACATTTTTTCAGTCAGCATTCATTCTTTCATTCGGTCGGTCGGTTGGCATTGAAATGCATTTCAAAGGCACGTATGCATACATGCATATAAACAAAACGTTTATATTTTCCATTCAAACTACAAAAATATGCATTTTATGAATAAAGTTCACATTCAGCAAAACTGGTCGGAAAGCAAATAATATTGAGAGTGTATGCAAAAATAATCTGCAGTAAGTAAGGATGCTTTATATTTGGACGAAACTCAATTCATAGTAAACTATATATAGTTCCTAAATTAACCAAAAGTAACCCGGACTGGCAAAAAAGCAACATTTTTGCATATTTTAATGCTAATTTTCATTATCGCCTTCTAAATAGGCTCCCGAGTCAATACAAACATGCTAACGCTTAATAAAGTTTGCCATACACTTATTATTAGCCTAGGCTGAGATGATCATCAATACTACTATTGATTTTCTTGATTTCAGCTTATTCTATGGGGGTTGTAGTAATGCGTTTGATAAATTAAAATGGGTCTCAGTTACATTGTCAAGCATCGTTTTTATGACCTCTACTCGACGTCGTTTCTGATCTTTTGGTATGAGTCTAAGATGATCAAACTTCCACCCTAATATATTAACCAAAATGTGTTGAATCGATCCATAGGAGATGTGAAATTTTGTGTTATTTATTTGTAACCTTCGCGGCGACTCTGATTTGTATCCATCAAAGAGTACTTAATTTCGTGACAAAGTAAACTCCCCGAAGCACGGTTCTACGATTTCGAAATTCAAAACAAAGTCTTTGTTCATTTTTTTTTTTTTTTTTTTTTTTTTTTTTTTTTTTTATCATTTTTTTTTTTTTTTGTTTTTTGGTCATATATCATTTTTCACCCCATGGTAGCCGTTTTCGGAGTATTTGGATGTGGCTCATTGAAGCCCGTGAAACTCTCAAAAACATTTTAAATTGATAAACTAGCAGCGAAAACTCAAAATATAGTAAATAGTTTTGATCATGTGTTTTCAAGATTTTTTTTTAAGTTGATTATATAAAATAGGTCAACATAGTATTACGTTAAAATGATTAGAACAATAACATATTATATATAAATCGCAAGAGATTAATTTTCTTCATTTGTTATGCACTGGGTATAAAAACCAAAAAGTGTATGGTGGACTCACGCCGATTTTCTTATGAATGAAAACGTTTAAATGCCAACTGTCAAAACATTCATAACGAGTCTACCGCAAATAGTCGTGCAAGAGCAAAAACATAAAAAAGGACTTTCATAAATTATTTGAATTGCAGAACAAACCATAAACGCCATACTGCTTTCTATACAATTCGGCGAATTCTTGGAATCGGCAGTATAGCGAGTATTTTACACAAATCGAATTTTGTATTAGTATGCGAGCTCTTCATGGTCAGCGCATTTGTGTTGGTAAACTAAAGCGTAATGCTGTTTTCATAATTGGCTACTCAAAGGGGCATATGAGCTAGGCGCTGTTAATAATTGGTTAGTATATATGCAGATACACACTCCACTTCCTTGATATTAAACAACGAACATTACATGCATATTTTGGAGCACTAGTTACTCATACGCCATGTACTATTCACGTGCAATTGACATTTTGGAAGAAAGCTTTTGAAAAAACGTAAGATTTATTTAGTTTGTTATTAAATTATATCATTTCTTTTCTAATAAATACAAAGCTAATACAAAGTAATCACCATAATCCCTATGATCTATTGTGCATATAGAGCATAATTTAAAAAGTTAACTCATACTCCTTGTCTTACATCAAAAACAAATGTAGTATTATGTTAGTTGGACAGTATCTAGGCTGGTATACAATGAAGGGTATATATGCGTGAACTATAAAACCAAACGGACATATGAGCTCAACCAAAAAAAAACAAAAAAAATAACTTGTAACTAGATGTCGTTGCAGTCGTATACATATATCCAGTGCTACCAAGCACATTCTGTATTGCCATATAGTGCTAGAAAGGTGAGAAGGTTCGGTAAATTGAAAAAAAAAAGTTATAGTTTTGAAATTTTTATAAAAAAAGGAAACATGCCACGTACACCACCAAATAAATTTGTGAAGTTTGCTATATCAGTTCCCGTTCAGGAAATTTCGAAATTTTGATTTACACTGATGGAATAGAAGTGGAAAAATGGCAAAAAGTGGTCGACCAAAATGGTACATGCGGATATTCAACTAGTTTTGTCGTTTGATAAAAAAAACACAATTTTATGATTCAAAACTTTTCTATTAAGTGTAATATGACTGAACATTAATCACTTGCTCCAACGATCCTTCAATCTGTGCTCTTGTGACACAGTGCGTTGGCCTCATAAAAAAGGATTTTTTTCTTCTGCAAACCAGGTCTCTTTTCACGATTTTTTTCCTTCAACTAGTACAAAATATTAGATTAGATTAATTGTTTTACCAGTTTGCAAGTAATCCACAAACAAAATTCCTCTCGCATTCCAAAAAAGCAACTGCCGTAACCTCTTGGCCGATTTCCGCGGCCACGTACACGTTTCGAAGCCGAACAACAAGGTTCACACCACTGTTCAGCCGCTTGTTTTGATTCAGAATAATGGTGATAGACCCAAGTCTCATCAATAGTGATGAATCAATGCACAAATTTCACTTTATCCTTTCACAACACCTATTAAGATGGGTAGAGTCTCTTTTTGGTTGTCCTTCACGGGATCGTCTTCAAGGCTTGTACAACGACGTATAAATTCAGCAACCCATCTTTCTATTGATCTAATTGTAGGTGATCATTATACACTTTTGTGTTCGTTTGTGCACTTCTGGTGCTACACCTTCCATAAATAAAAATTTTATCGCTGCACGATATTAAACTTTTTCCATTATAAAATAATACTGTGACACGGCGACACTAAATGGCTTGTAAAGAAAGAATGAATTGACAGATTCAAATGAAACTTCACAGGCGTCCATATGAGAGAACTATTTGGGCCAGTAGCAACGCTTTCTCTTATCGAACGACAAAAATTATTGAACAACCTAGTATTTGTTTATTTAGTTATTACGAAAAGACTTTTTCGACTACCTAATATTTTAGCAAGGTTCCATCAATATACAAGGTAGAGTGGTTTGGGGTTGAATAAAGAAAAAGCTAAAAAATGATTTTTCTCATCAATAAAAAGATTAAAAATGCATAAAAATAGAAATGAACAAGTAACGAAGGGCTAAGTTCAAGTATAACCGAACATTTCAAACTCTTGAATTTTTCCGGAATCAAAGCCGCGAAAATACTTTGAGGTGCATAAGGTTTGTTAGTTATATCTGATCTAGGGCAAGTTTTCAGCCAATCTTATCCATTTTAGGTACTAAAATGCACTGTTATTAGAAAAATGCTATACATATCTAGAATAAAATCAACTGTGATTTCGAAAATATTAATATTAGGTGTATGCGGCCTATTGAACCGATTCAACACATTTTTGCCATCAGTTCCTCGAATATTAATAACATGTCTCACAAGTATACCGATATTTCATAGACTGTAAAACGAATGTTTTTTAATGATCTTTTGACACTACTCTTTTAATAAGGAGAAATTTCACCAAAGGAATATGTATGAAGTCATAATTTCCATGCATAAATTTATAGTTAGCGACGCATTTAACGTTAAGTTGCGGCTTAACTTTCATAATTTATTCGAGAAGTAAAAGAAATTAACGATTTCCTTTCAAGTTTTATAAATATATTTGATTGTATGAATATATAGATTATCACACAATAAGGCAGTTCTAACCTGTGGTATCACCGTTATCAAACGATAGCTATTCTTAGAACTCGTGATTTCTGAAGGAAGATTTCACGTAAAACTCGCTACTACAGTAATTGAGTTTTTAGAGTTATATCAACCTTTAGCAAAATGGCGAGCTCATAACAAATCCATTTTTACCGAAATCGATCGATTCTTTACTACATCGGACCCGATTTAGACGTTGAAAGTATACTTTTAGCCCAATATTTTGAAAATCATAGGCTGTCCTAACGCCTTGCACGCAGGAAAACACATTTTCACCAAAGATATGATTATGCTAATCTGTTGGACTGATACCAGTTGTTGCATTTATACCAGTAGCGATATCTCACCCATCTTCAGCGAATTGGTAAAAGATATTGATTGCTAAAAGCTTGAGTAGAGCACCGAAAGTTGCAATACAAGTATATGAATTATTCCATATTTTGGACTGTACATTTTGATTTTGACTGATTTTTGAAAGAACCTACAAATTATTAATTAGATTAAAACAATATTTCGGTGAAAGAAATTCCTGGACTTATTTAAGATGTGCCACTGTGATTCCGAGAATATAGTTTTATTTGTTCAAAAATTTCTTTTAGATCCTTGGCAAGTTTATTCGACCTGCTTTAAGTCACCAATATGCGACAGAGATATTCATTAAGGTAAAAGTTGCCGCTTTACCTGCCTGCCTCCCACCTAACTGCTTCTTTATTGCCTTTAGCGAATTTGCTAATAAAATCGGTGGCACACGTTGAAGCATAAAATGTAAAAAAAGACTCAGCAAAGAGCTGAACAGATTTTGCGATTATCAAGCAACAACTTAAGACATGTGTGCTTCGTATGTTTGCATGTATGTATGTATGTGTGTCGGTATAAAAAGAATACGTAACTAACTCGGCGCGGCAGTTAACAAGATGGCGAAAGAAGATGCGGTCTAGGTTACTTGATTTTGTGCAGAAAAAGGTTCGTATATGTTCATATATTTACATATATTCAAACTGATATATCATATACTATACATATGTATATATTTACATTTAATGACTGCTTATATGCATATGTGTTCTTATTTCGGGGCTTTGACATTGCTTAAAGCCGCCGCAGGAGGAAAGTGTGTGGTGAGCTCCACCGAAAGCTGCTCATTTCGTTAAACTTGGCTTGTGCATTTGTATCAGATGCGTTTGTATGTTATGGCTTATGTGTGCATGTGTAATAAATAAATTTGGCTGTCAGCAAAAGATTTCACAGCGGATTTTATTTTGTAAGCAAAGAATTTTATTACCTTGATAACAAGGGTAAATACGCAGCCGCGTTGAGAAAGGTAAACGCTAAACTGCTTAGAATTTAACCGTACATTTGCCTACAATGTGGGAGTGAGTGTGTGTTTGAGTGTGGTTACCGCATCCTAGCCCACATTTACGCTAATCAGTCGAGCTAGTTGAAAAGAAATGGAACAGTTAACGTATTTAATATCCGGTTTTTATTGTTTTGCCTAAAACTCTCGTGTAAATGTATACTTATGTAGTAAATAAAAGCGATAAAGAATATTTTATGGTACAAGTGTAGAGTTTTGTACTAATTAAAACGAGTTTATATTGCAGTCACTAAACTCTGACAAGCATATTCGCTTGAACTCTTTATTCGATATGGTTCGCATTTCAGAGCTAGACGAACAATGAGTGAAAAACTAAATTTATTTAGTATAATTATCTCAGCAAAAGGTTGGCACTTTTCTAACAGCTCCTTGTAACTCCCAACGCTAAGAAGGTTTACCACGTATGGTCGTTTGAAAAGATTCATAAACTTGTTACCCATAAGTGGTATTGTGACTTTCCACAAAATCCTCTGAGCTAAACTGAGTAAAGGAAACATTTTTATATTTTCACAGTAACCGTGATGTATTTATCATATATGTGAGGATGACTCACCTAACCACACCACCCGATGGAGCCACTCTCGTTTAGTACATTCGTATAATGCTGTCGTCAAATTGTTAATCTGTCTGTGGCGTTGTTTAAGTAAGTTCATTGACGCTATAAGTGCTGTTTTATGAAAAATATGCGATTTTCTAACATTTTCGGGTTTCCTCTGAAGGCTAAGTACTTTGGACAACCTTTGTCCATAACACATTTTTCAGAATAGCGAGACAAATTGAAGTATAAGTAACGGGATGCTGATCAATCTTTCATTTTAAACCAATTTCTTTTAAAATTTTGGATACACAGTTTAAGTTAAAGGAACTAAAGATGACACTTTTAAATAAAAAATCAGGCGCTTACAAATCACTATCCAGTATACAAATGAAGAACCAATTAGTGTATCAGGATTATACTCTGCACGAATAGTGCAATTGAGGTGTGCCACCTTATGAACAGAAATTGATCAAATCGAACCAAAACGGTCCAAGACAAAGTTGACTTTTTACCCAACATATCGGTGAGGATGCGGTAATATAATATAATTAAAATGCAAAGAGAATCATTTCCTGTTAATAGTATGTCGATATAACAAAAATGGCTTGAATTTAGTCAATACTTCCCTTAGCCCACATATACCTACTCTAATGATTTTCGAACTTCCGGGTAACTTCATTCCACATCGGACAATATGTGAGTTATCTCAAGTATCTTTCGGACTAAAATTGATAAAAGTGAGGGAAAACTTGAGCCAGCCCCCATTTTATTGGTATATCGCATGTTACTCATATGTGATATTGGCAAATAATGGTTTTCGTTATTCTAACAAGTTTCATACCGAATATGGCAATAAATAAGTATGTACTTAAATTACTTCAAATATGTTCTCGCTTTGATTCCTACAAATTGCAAGAGTATAAAATGTTCGGTTACACTAGAAATTAGCATTTCTTTACTTATTTTACTCACACATTGCGCATGTGCCGCACCATATCTCTTCAATGTCTCATATTAGAAGTTTGGCAGCCAGGAATCAGTATTTTTACCAACATTTTTTTATATATTTTTAAATAATTTGGCAACCCAATCTTTAATCAAACTCTGAAATGTAGTTAACTTCTTCGAATATATTAATTTCCCTTTGACTTCTTACGACCGACATTTATTAAGCTTAAACGCTGTCAGTCAATATAAATGCAAAAGCATTATTAACTAGTATTTGTGACATTCGCTGTCAAACTGAGCACTCGTTGATACCATTTTGCTTTTCATTCATTCAAAGCAATATACTTGTACGTTAGGACGGTGTTTCACGTAATGCGATTATTTGAGTTGCAAAGTCTGTTGCAATGCTGTCTTCGATATGCGGAAACGATAATGGGTGAACAAAAGACCATTTCGCATAATTTAATAAACTATTTTTAAACAGTTCATTATATCCCGCTGCGCTGATACTTTTATTGATATATACATATGTATACATATACAAGTATGACGAACCACTAAAGCACATTTTGTGTACAGGTCCTTTAAAGCCTAAGAAAGGCTTCATTCGGCTGCTGTGTTACATTTGATATTGGAAAAGTTTGAAATTATATTCTCTCATACTTCGAAAGTTGGTTAATATTTTTCAAATTTTTTTTTAATATTCCCTTTCAATTTTGAGTCATTCAATTGCGAAAATAATGCTCTCAAAAGATTTACCAAATAATAAAAAAAATGATAAGATTAAAAATTATATGTTCGAAGAACTCCAGATAAGTGCTTAGTCTATAAAAGGATAATGAACTAATTATACAAAATGCGATTTATTTTTCGGACAGACATCTTTGAGCAATCTCGAAAATACTTTTTATGGAGTTCTGCAAGGCATGCCTCCATGTCGGCAACATGTTCCACATTCGACTCAGATTTAATAAGTCGCATGAGGCCAATTGAATTAAAGTGGATGCGACAGGAGTTTGTAGTCTAGTTCGACTAAGTTTTTAGTGGCGACGACGGAGTTATGAGCCAGTTCTATATATAGTTCTATAATACGGCGTCTTTATTATAGACTAATATATTCGTTGGCGACCTGCAACTACTTTTTTCCGCATATTCCACAGGAAACGACCTTTAGATAAGTTGGATTTACCGATTTACATTCTTTGTTGACGTTAAACGTTTTCGTGATATTTTGACTTCCATTAAAGCCCAAACACTCCTCATTGGATTGTCGTCTGGCAACTGTTGTGGCTAAGTAATCTAAAGTACCAGTATGGTATCCTTGTTTCTATTGAGAGCAGAGTCTGCTATTGTGTTTCGGATCATGGTCATCTTGTGGTAAACGTTAGTCCCTCTCTTAGCCAAACCCCCATCAAGGTGTTGAAAAATCCAATAGTTAACTCTACTGCAAAAATTACATTTTTCCAATAACGTTTGATGATTTCTTCGCCCTACGCAACTCTTTTATACCCTTTCAACATGTTGCTACAGAGTACAATAGGTTTGTTCCCCATAACGGTTGTTTGTATTAAAAATTAAATTATATTATTATCTTAAGAAACTTGGTATGCGTGTTTCCTGGCAAAAAGTGCGGACAAGTTCGTACGTAATCGGTCAAAACCTATAAAATGGCATAAGTAAACATTAAATTAAGACATACACCTGTTATTTTACATGGAGGACTACAGTAACAAGGGTCTGGGGACATTTTGAGGAAATGGGCGTGGCCCACCCTCCAATAGGTTTAATGCAAATATCTTGTAAGCCACTTAAACTGCAAAAACCAAATTCGCTTAGGGCAAATCATATCAGAACCCTTACCGACAGTGCGTAAATGGAAGAATTCGGATGATAAACATGCCCATTAAAGACCCCAGAAAGCTCGATAAATGGATAACCAAATGTATCAAAGACATAAAATTTTACACCCAGCATGATACAATATGCGAAGTTTTTCGCAAATTGATCACGCAAAAGAAATCATAATTTTTGTATTGACTGTTTATCATACCTTGTGAAACTAAGAAAACAAAAGCCAATGAAACTGTTTTCTCCTTCTACAGACAAATTTCTCGCAAAAACTTCACCGTTTCGACTGTTTCTTGTACATTTTCTCCACTAATTGGGGCCCATTTATTAGGAAATTATTATTATTATCCCATTATTATTCGGAAAAAAGCAGTGCATTTCCAAAAAGATATAATGAAATTTAAGAGATGTTACCAAGGACAATATATAGCTATTACTATATTTATATTAATAAAAGAAACTCTTACGGAACATGAGAGGAAAAGTGAAACTTTTCGTTTTTAGACAGGATTTTTTAAAATGTATATTGCAAAGTGAACCTTAAATGGATTATCCGTACCTTTTAAAAAATGTTTAAATATAAAATTTGTGTGTGTTCTTATAAAGTTGAATTTTCCCGTTTTTCATATAGTATATAAATCACTGGCAAACGTGGCCGCCGACAAAATTACCAAATTTGATTCGGCTGAAGTTCTGACTCCATACAACTGTATATAAAATACAAATAGCGTCGAAACATTTTAATAAATAAACCCATTGTTACACCCACTATTTATAAAATTCTGATCAGAATGCCATATACACACTTACTTATAGTCAGCAAATTTGTGTTCAACTATTTGACAAATGTATATATACTAGTATATAGGTATGTACGGTACCCCACGCACACTATGTTAACAAAATGCAATTTTTGCATTACATCTTTTTTGCACTACAAGCAAATTTTCATGCCTGCCACTGCCACATACTTAACCATTCACTTTCTCTGCAACAGATGCCGTCACACAAACGGGCATCCGCTCGTATAACGGCACCTATATAATGCACCTATTGACATTTAAATGGCATTTGCACTTGCATTTCTTTATGTCGCCCATCTTCCACTTGCCGCGCGTTCCTCTTTACCGCACACACACATTATTGACTGCACAAGAAGTCCTTGAGTGCAATTGACAACCGGTATATGATTCAATGCGTTTTATTAATATTTCTATTTGGCGTCGGCACGGAGAAAATCCATTACAACCTAGAATGCAATAGTCCGCTCATAGAAGAATGTGAATAGATATGAATTGTACATAGAGGCATGCATTTATTCAAATATATATGTATGTATGTTAACTTAAACAGTCACATTCTAAAATTTTTGAAAAAGTAGCACAAAACACCATATAACCTCAAATTATGTTGTATTTATTGCATTAACGAGGTATATACGACAAAGAAATAGTTGGAGAATGCTTTAAGTTATTTAAATACTAGCTGACCCCGCAGACATTGTCCTGCGGGAGATTGTGTGTTGTTTGAAATGAACACAACGCTGAATTTAACATCTAAATTTATTTTTTTTTTTTTCAATATAAATGTTTTGGTCTCTGTTCCGGTATACAGAAAAGCTGGTTTTCCAACTAGTGACCACGCCACGTACATATGTATATCTAGCCGTGTGAAAAAGAAACTATCCTTGTGTCCCGTTGATTGTCATCTCAAATGCAATTTTCACTGGAAACGTAATACGTTGGAACTGAAATAGTAAATCGTTATAACTCAAATGAATACCTAGAATCAAGCATTCTACCCTATTACACAGTTTCGGCGCATGAAGATTGCGAAACATAATAACGACAGATCCAACTTTGATCGGTATTTTTGGCAGCTAACATTGCGCGTACACTTAAGGAATCGTAATTACGATAATTTGTCCAATGTCTGAACATTCGTGATGAGTTCATCTTTCGTGAATTGATAAACGGCGGATGGAATTGATATCAAACAATCGGAAGTATCAAACGGAATTGACCCATTTCCAATTCTTAGCGAAAACGATGTAAATGTCTTCCGCAATGTCATTTTTGTTCGTATCCCATAATTGACGCGAATTTGAAGGCGATATGTCGAAAAGATTATCGCGAAAAGTGTACGTTCTTTATTTGCAGTCGAAGTAGCTATCGCATCGTCCATCGTTTGATACCAGTGATTATCATGTTCTAGCAATTGTAATTGCTGGTTTGCTTCAAAAAAAGTTGCACACACCATACCATTCACACTACGCAATGACTCAAATTAGGTTAAACCGCGTACATTAATCAATACCAACCGAATTTAGAAGCAATTGCGCGTTTTTCCGGTAGATTGTATAAATTCGTCTAAATGCATTAGTTGAGAACACACCTGGATTTCCATCTACTGATTGGCCTTGCTTTCTGCGTAACTATTTCTTCGACCATACATTCCATGTGTAATATCAAGGTATTTCCGAATAGAGCAATGTTCTCGCAAACAGATCACTGACGAAAGTTGATAAAAACTCGTCAATGTTAATTTTGTTGCTGGTGGCTTTCCACTGCATTCTCTGGGTTGAAAAATACTTTTTGACCATTCTCCACATTAACGAGACGCACAACAGTCGGAAAACATTCATGAATTGCAAAAGTAAATATCTTACAAACTGCTTCATTGCAGTACACGTATCGACTCATTTGAAATTTGCGGATCTCGTTCAAGGCCAATAACCGCCATGTTGCTTCCTTTGAATGCGAATAGAGTGAATATTCATCATTTTCAGTTTGTGTTTCCAAAAGAAAACCACGTGGATAGTGTTTCGTGCATATATTGTCAGAAATACAGACTGAAATGGGATTATGGTGTCCGCAAGGTCATACTGGTCTTCACCACTTCGAATAATAATGGATCCTTCCAGAGATCAGGAATATCTGCAAAAATGCTTTCATCAATTTGATCTGGTGTGACCACCATCCACCATCCAAAGAAGAATATGTGCATAGAGCAAACCTCTATTTTGACACTCAACAGAGTACATTCAGCCTCTAACAGCACCACATAACGTTGCTTCAAGATAACATCAAACATCGCAACCGTTGTTTGAAGAGTCGTGCTCTGACATCTCTCTTCTGAAGTCTCTCACACTGACACTGTAAAGAGCACTAACACTGCTCAAACATATCCTACTCCAAACGCCAACAACGACTTAAACACTTCAGCAACCTCTTCTTACGCTCCAAAACTAAATTATGTTCCAGAAAAAAGTAACACAATAAATCCAGCAAAATCTGAATCTCTCACATTTGTTTCTCTCAATTCTTCCTCCCACAGCACCCTCAAGAGCTTTGCTAATAATTCCACACCATAAGCTACTACTCCACTCATTCATTTATCAGTGAACTACAATCTCACCACACTCCAATTGCTGTTATCAACAACACACAAACCAACCCATTAATTACTCAACAATACAGTCACCTAGACCATGATCAGATTATGCCAACTTTCGACGATAATCCATTCTTCTTTGTCCTATTAGCTCTATGTTCAATATACTTCAATGGAACATAAAGAGCTTCTACAACAACTACACTGAACTTGAAATTCTCATTAAAGAAATCTCACCACACTTCACTGCCTTACAAGAAACTCATCTTGCTGTAAATAAGGACGCTTTTGTACCAAATAAGTATGTTAGCTATTTCTTAGATTTACCTCAGAATTTAACAAACAAACAAGGTATTGCTGCTTTARTAAGAAAAGATATTGAACATAAATGCCTCGAAATCCATTCAAATATAGCTTCTTTAGCCATTCAGATATCCACATTCTCTCCTCAAGCCCGTAATCCTGGTTGGAGATATGAATTCGTGGTCCCCATTAAAGGGCTCTCCCCGAACCAACCAAAGAGGATTAATTCTGGAAAACTTAGTTCTTACAGAGAATCTTACCGTATTGCGATGGTGCCCGACTCATTTTTCAACTCATAATTCTTTTACGCACATCGACCTATCTATTTGCTCTACCAATGTAGCTCCAAAAGTGAATAGCCGAACTCTTGATAGTTTGTATGGTAGTGACCACTACCCAATATTTATTGAAATTGCAACGTCATCCTTTGCAAAGGCCTTTCCTAAACCAAAGTTCCGGACAGGAAAAGCAGAATGGTCTAAATGCACGCAAAAGGCAATTCTGTTCTCCGATCAAATCCCGGTACCTCAAAATGTCAATAAAGAGGCGGCTATTATCACCAAAATATTACGGTCTTCGATATGTTTCTAAACCCCATAAAAAAGTAGTTCCAGAACAGCAGCCAACCTGGTTTTATACAAGAAAGCAAATGCTATTTTTCGTAAAAAAAAACTAAAGAAGCAAAACGAATGTGCTTCGAAAAACTTACCACGGAAATAAATTCCAGTTCTAATTCTAAAAAGATTTGGTCGGACATTAAAATGCTAACTGGCTCACCTTCCCAACTCAATATAAATTTTGTTAATGGTCCAACTAGTCCAATATTCGATCCCAAGGCGATAGCTGAACAGTTTGCCTCCAATTGGTCTACGTATTCTAGCGACGGGAACTTTAGTTCCGCTTTTATAGATAAAAAATATGAAACTCTGAGTCGCAGCTACAATCAGCTTAACTCACCAGCTAAAATAATAGAATCAGAGATCACTTATCTAGAAATCGAAAGTGCATTATCTTCTCTGTTAGGGAAAACTCCTGGCGCAGATAGAATTTCATACGATAAGATAAAAAACTTGCCTCCACCGCTTAAATTACGATTAAAAAATCTGTACAATCAAATTTTAACGGATGGAATTATCCACAAAACTGGAAAATTGCAACAATTGTTCCCATACCAAAGCCTACTAACACGCCCTCAGAAGTTCTAAATTATAGACCTATTTCACTTATATGTTACATGAGTAAGTTAAAAGAAAAAATAGTTTCAAAGCGAATTAGGTGGTATACTTCCAAACATAGTTTAATAAGTCCACATCAGTTCGCTTTCAAAGAGGGGCAAGGAACTTCCGACGCGCTTCTTCTTTTTGAAAGTTTCGTCTCATATGGTTTGTCTTCCTGCAATCACATTTCTACGCTCAGTTTAGATTTTGAAAAGGCTTTGGATCGGCTCGGAGCCCACATAGTTCTACTTCAATTAGAAAAATGGAAATTTGATAATAAAATATTTCATTTTATCAAGTCTTTTTTCACTAACCGTAAACTCAAAGTAAAAGTAAATAATGTTTTTTCCAGTTTACATAATCAACAAAATGGAATCCCACAAGGATCCCCTCTTACCGCAATGCTATTTGATATCGCTTTTAATGAATTAAGCCACATAATTAGCAGACATAAATAGTGAAAAGAGTAATATAAAACTGATCTCTTCGACGTATCATGCAGCCGTTCGAAGGAGAATACGCGCCTTTCCAACATCCCCGATTCATTACATCTTAGCCGAAGCTGGAATGCCCACCTTACAAAAAAGAATTGAATATACTATAAGAGTTATCCCAAAGATCTTTCCCTGCAGAAATAGTATTATGTACGACACTATCACAACGATATGGGTCGCTAATAAAACACCAAGACGCACGCCAACATTGCACAGAGTGCTGGAATACGCAAAAATTTTAGGAATAGACTCGAAACCATCTCTTCTACCTCCCATCAGTTCACCACCTTGGGACATAATCTACACATCTTTCCTTATCGGGTTAACAAATCACGCCAAGTTAGCCACAAGACCAACAGCATTCCAGCGCCTTTTTGAAGAATACAGAGCTCCTTTTCGGAACGAATGGAAAATTTACTACCCCGATGGGTCAAAGTCGAAGGACCACACGTAATTCGCTGTGGTCCAAGCCGATGGGAAAACAGTAATAGCAGGGCATCTACCAAATTATGGATAAGTGTGTACGGCAGAGGCGGTTGCAGTATACAACACAATACTAGCAGCCTCAGAATCTAACGACAAGACGATAATCTGCACAGACAGTATGTCAACTGTTGCTAGTATCATGAATATTACTAACAAGGTACCCCTAATCGCTGAAATACGCACCAAACTTATACAAAAAGCCAAAGAAATCAAAATTATGTGSATTCCTGGTCACTCGGGAATTATTGGCAACGAATTAGCGGATCTGAAAGCAAAATCCGTAGCTATGGAGCCATTATTTACTTTCAAWTATATGGTGAGGAAGGATATCTTCCTCCTCGTCAATAACTTCCTTAAAGAACAGAAAACAGAACTTTAATACAACTGGCATGCAGCCACATATTCCGCCCATCTGCCGAGCAAATGACATTATTGCTTTTACTCGACTTCGGATTGGGCATGGGCATACCATACCACGCACTCGCACCTTCTAAACGGTTCAAATAGACCACGTTGCAAATTCTGCACTTATCCATCGCTTACAGTGCACTCCTCGATGAATGCACTAAGTTTAGTGTAACTAGAAACGCACTTTTTGATAACCAACCCATTTCAAATACGCCCAAGATTTTTTCTAAGGAAAACATCCACAAGGTAGCCGAATTTTTGTACAAAACTGACCTTAGAAAGTTAATTTAATTCCCTAATTGTAATTTATATTAGATCCAAATAACTTCTTTACTAACATCAATTATTTTAATAATTGTACTGACAGTAATATTGATCTCATATTTACCTTTTACTGGATAATATATTAATATTCTAAGACAATATAGTTTTATTAGAGCAGTAAGCCGTAAGCCCTGTCAGCTAGTGCTTCTTACTCCGTAAGATAATAATTGTATTATT
>NW_017536297.1:90033-110420 GCF_001853355.1 Bactrocera latifrons | reverse complement strand
AATCAACATATCAATATTAATAAAAATAAATAATAATTTTAAAATCATTGCTTTCACAGAAACTTGCTTAAAGCCTTACATTTTTGATAATGAAATGTTCAATAGCGAATTTGAAACCTTTAGATATGACCGGCTGAGCAAAATAGGAAGTGGTGTCTTGTTTGCTGTTCATTCTTCAACTCCATCTGAAGAAGTCGATGTTCCGCATGCAGACTTCATAGAATTTATGTACATTCGTATTTGCGCTAATACTGGCCATGTCTACTTAACTTTATCTTATATGCCTCACTCGGATATATCTATATATATTTATATGCAGCATGATTCATTAATAAATAATGTTATCTCAATGGAAATCTATTGATGATTGCACCATTCCTATTAGTACTCGCTTATGTTTTAACGAGTTCTTAGATGAAATGTCGGGGATGGGTCTTAACCAAATTAATTTAATTTGAAACGAGTTTGGTAAGTTCTTAGATCTAGTTTATGTTGATAACGCTTCAATGTTCTCCGTTGTCCTGCTTTGAAAATTGACATCGAAATCACAGCTAACTTTGCTCATAATAATATACAACACCATTGTTTTCGGTTCAACTTTGCGAAAGCTAATTTTAAGAAAATTAATCACGAACTTTCTAAAGTTACTTGGCCAGATTACAATGGCAACATTGAATTTAGTGCTTTACACTTTAATGAAACTATTTTAAACTTATTTAAAAAATATGTTCCGAAGTGTGTTGTTACTCAAAAAATAAGTTCTAATTTATGGTTTTCGAAAGAATTATGTAAATTAAAAAATAAAAAATCTCGTATTTTTAAAAAAGCTGGTTTAGTTGCAGACAATTCAAAATATTCTAAATTGCGTTGACAATTTGCTGAACTTAACAAAATATGTTATAATAATTATATAAATAAAGTAAAAAATAATATTATACGTAACCCAAAATTGTTCTATGGTTTCGTCAACTCCAAACGCAGGATTTCTAATTTTCCGTCTGCTATGAAATATAAGTCTAGTATGTCCAGTGACGATCACAACATTTCTAATATGTTCGCTGAATTCTTCAAGTCCAATTACTCTCCAAAATCTCCAAAAAATGTTCCGCATCAGCACAAGTTATGTCCGATTTCTGTCATTAATGCATTTACCTTTTCCGAAGCAGACGTCTTATATCAGTTAAATATGCAAGAACAATCATACAATTATGGCTCAGGTATGATTCCTTCATGCTTTCTTCACAAAACTATTTAATTCATCTCTAATGCAAGGCTTATTTCCATCCACATAGAAAAAGTCACATAAGGGTGAATTCAGGTCATCTATTGAAAACTATAGGGGAATAGCAAAATTGTCTGCAATACCTTCAAATTTTGAAGCAATTATAACAGACGACATAACCTTTCGGATCTCTCCCTAATTTCTTGTTCTCAGCACGGTTTTCGCAAAGGGAAATCTCCAATAACTAATTTGTTTGAATTTGTATCACAACAACCTAGTTTCTTGGTGTGATAGCAATGACATGCCATTGAACCTTAAAAAATGCAAAACGATGTGCTTTTCACGTAGAGCTGTAGATCCTAGTTCATACGTAATACAAAACTTTAGTTTGGAGCAAGTATGCAGTTTTGTTGATCTGGAAGTAACTATGGGCCCCAAACTCAGTTTTAATCTTCACGTATCTTCCACGGTTTTTAAAGTTTTGTTAAACGTTGGTCTAAAGAATTTAGTCCGAAAATCTTTTTACATCACTGGTGAGGCCTATATTAGAGTACGCTTCTGTGGTTTGGAACCTTAGTTACCAAATCCATTCGGATAGGTTAGAGTCCGTTCAAAAACAATTTTTACTTTTTGCCTTAAATCATTTACATTGGGAACCCACATTAAATCTCCCCCCTTACACTAATCGTTTAAAACTCTTAAAACTTAAAAATCTCCCGACACTCGCTAGTCGTAGGGAGATGCTTGGTATAATATTTCTTGCAAAACTCATTTCTTGTAAAACTCACTTATCTGATATCAATTTTGTCGTTCCCGCTCGCACTACCAGGCAGTTGAGACCTTTACTTTTAAAATTTTCTAGAACAAATTTCGAGGTGGCTGATGAATTTTGCTACATTAAGAAACTCAAATAAATTTTTTTTTTTTTTTTGTCAGTGTATGGAATTCATTTTTCTTTTATTCATGTTAAAGCTCATTAAATTTTATTAAATATAGCTTAATTCGGTTTAAAAATAATGGAATTTAAATGCCTCCCTGCTCGTTGATGCATGTGCGGCATCTTACCAAAAAGTTGTTCATTACTGCTTGGAAAGTTGAGACAGGAATAGCCGCAATTGTTTCTCGAATGGATTGCCTTAGTTCATTCAAATTTGTTGGTTTTGCTTTGTAGACTTCCTGTTTGCAATAATCCCAATAGAAAAAGTTAGGTGCAGTAAGGTCAGGCGACCTGGGTGGCCAACGGAATGTGGAGCTTCTGGATATCAGCTTATTGGGAAATTTTCGTCGCAATTCTGTCATAACAGGTTGGGCTATGTGAGGAGCTGCACCATCTTGCTGAAACCACACAGAGTTGAAAGAAATTCTCATTCGGCGTAATTCTGGATAGAAAAACTCTCTCAACATGCTCAAGTAACGGTCTCCAGTAATCGTAACGGTGTGACCGTTTTCTTCGGAGAAGTAGGGCTCGACAATGCAGCGTGATGAAACTGCACACCACACTCTGACACGAAGTGGATGCAATTCCGTTTCATGGAGTATCTGTGGGTTGGAAGCACTCTATATTCGACAATTTGTTTATGTTGCCTTTTAAATCGAAATGGAACTCGTCAGACTTGAAAAGACAGTTCAACATGTTTCCATCCTCTTCCACCATTTGAAGCAAAATTCCAAGCGAATCGGCAAGTCTGCAGCGTTCAGTTTGTTGGCCATTTGAATTTTATATGGGAATAAGTCCAAATCTTTGACTGTAATGACTGCCTGCTTACACCCATTTGAGCAGATAAGCTTCTTGTCGAAACACGTGGATTGTTTTGTATGTTTCCTCCGTTCGAACTGAAGGGTTTCAATGGTAAGGTCTTCTGTTGACTGTCCCATGCTCGGCAAAATTGTTTACAAGTCTCATAATGGTCCATACGCAACTAGGGACTCCAGTGCGTGATAGCGGCGGGCACTCTAAATTCTTGTTTCAGTGTCCCAGTTATTCATTTTGGTTAAATATAAAAGTCAATCTGCAAAATAAAAAAAATAAAAATTAACCAGATTCATTAAATAGAAAAAAAGTTATTTAATTTTTTTTTGGTAGCGGCTTTCATCAGCCGTATGTTCTTTTCAATTTAAATTTAGCGAAAACCAATTCGCCGAAATATTTTTCTGGGATGGTATAACTGCCAGTCTCATTTGTGCCAAATTTCACAACAAAATAATCATTAGTGTATAGTATACGCTTGTTTTCTGAAGTACGTATAGTGCATATGGTGCATTCGGCGATGTTTACGATAAGGGAAATTATTCAGATCTTACTGTCATCGTTGGAATATCAGGAGGATCATCGAGTACAATTTTGAAAGGCTGTTGAGCCTAAGAAAAGTGAAAGCACAATTGGTTTCAAAATCACTTTTTCGCCAAATTTTCAACCAATATCGTGATGCAACCACCGTATTATCCTGATTTAACTTCTGGATATTCATCAAGCTTAAGGTTATTACAGATTTCCAAATTGCGGTGAATACTCCTAAGTACGAGTACATTTAATTTATGAAGTTGGCATTCTTTGGAACTGGTATATGGCATTACATTCGGTTACACTAAAATGCTAACGGTCTCAAGTTGAATACATAACTACCCACTCTCAAGTTCAAATCCTTTTGGTTTAGTATCAACTTGTTAATTTTCTTTTTTGTTCGTGGTTTAATTGTGTGCGTAATAAATTTCAAGCAATATTTCAGCGTCAATTAACAGCTGTCTCAGTTTCACTCCACGCAATTACTCAGCCATTGGCGAATAAAAGCTAATATCTGTCAATAAAGCACCTAATAAGAAAGCGCCGCTCAACTCACTTTTAAATTATAAATTTCTTTGTACGGCGAAATAACGCCATTGTGTGAGTATTTAATTAGAAACACCCATGCAGCCAAACGGCGCTACTACTTACCTATTCAGCTGCTCATGCTGGCAAATGCTTATATAAAATTTACCTGCCACATAATTTGCATAATTTTCACATTTAATAAACCAAGAAGCACACACACATACACACGTGAGCAAAGGCATGAATACCCACTTGGGGCAAAGCAGGGCAGCACCTTTATGAAACAGCACCCTGATACACACTCATACATGGTTCCGCTAAATCACCAGAGTTTCTTTCGAACTTCGCCAAACTTTCCAATCTTACAAAATAATTGCATGAGATATTTGGTTGGATTTATTTTGAAATAATTTGCTTTTCTTTCAACTTTTTGCATGAAAAGATTACTTTATGCAGGTTTGGTTAGAAGATATCTGGAGTATTTTCAATATATCAATTATTTATATGAAATTTTGTCGTGTTTCTTAATCCGTCAAGCTGTATAATACAATTTGGATTTTGCGAAAACTTATAAATATCTGGTAATGCGCGTTAATCTGATCAGTTCAATACTAAATAAAATCTCCAACTACTCATTGCGGGTGATATTCGAGGATGTAAATCACAATAGATCTTTTCCTTAAACTAAAACAGGCACCTAAAGAATGTATTCGAGCGAAGATCGGCAGAATATTTCTCGAAAACTAAAGGAAATCTTGGGATCACCCTATATATATAAAGCCCTACAGCTTTTCTCACATACACCCAAACTAAAGTGTGATATGTAAATTTTAAATAAATGTAAGTCTATACAAAATGGTGCCTTTTCCCCACCACACACACATGTTCTATAAGCTATGCCCACTTATTGTCTAAACAAGTCACGCACATACCTGTACATACATAAATCATTTTGTTTATTTAAATATTCGTTGGCATCTTCAGAAAAAACACATCATGCTAGTGTTTTATCAACAGTTGTGCTTCGAGTTAAGTGCCACCCAATCCCTTTAACAACTTCCTTTCGCTCAGTTGCTTTCAACACTGCACACCCTCGCATCTGCCATCCGTTAGCGTTATGAGCATGTGTTGTGGCAAAAATATGGCTTCTCTGACACATATGAGCAAACACAAACAAATACTCAGATGAAAGAGGCACTCCTTTGACTGGCTGCCGCAGAAAAGCCGACTATTGAATCAATTGGTAATACTCTGGGTTGGCACTTAAATAAATACTACAATTTAATTCAATTTCATTGATTAATTATGCTCGTACTTTTTCCCGGCCCAAGCACAATGTATTGTTTTAACCAGGTTGTCAGTGAAAATATACTTTTACTCAACTGTAGTATATTATTTACATATGTATATAGAATTGTACTCTCTAACGGTATGGGTGCCAAGTTACCGTTTGCATTGCAAACACTTATTTTAACTTAAGACACAAGCTAAGCCAGAAAGTCTGCAAGTGAAAGTACCAAGCAAAATGGTTAACCAAATACATAGCGCTCGCGTGTGAACCAGAGGCGTCCTGAAAGATTTGTTCTTGAACTGCTACAGTTTGATTTTGATGTTCTTAAGTTAAAATAGTAACGAGACAACTTTTTCGAGATACGCATGCTCTTAGTATCATACACTAAATATAAATTAGTGTAATGGCTCCCCTTAAGTATGTAAATGGTGTGACGAAATACCACACTTATAGCGGGATTCTGTAAGCAGTCTCTATTTGAGACATTTTGAAGTAAAGTCTCAATTTGTGACTAATTTATAATTTAATATTTGTTATTGACATATTTATTTTCAATCAAGTGTAAAAACATCTCTGAATAATGAAATGTAATAGATTTTGCGACTGTCACTTACAGAATAGCAAAATCGTCTCAAGTCTCAAAAATTGTCTCTAACTTAAAATCTCAAATTTAGAGACTTGAGACTGTATCACAGTACAGAATCGCATGGTTAATCTTACTAAAAAAATAACAGTCACAAGTCATCATTATCGAGAAAGCAATACTCCAAGTAGTCCATGAGGTTAGTAATGGCTTTTTTACTCAAAGTAAACTTTGGGGTCCCAGAAAAATTATTAAATTGAAAGAATAATGGAAAAAGTGTCTTCCTTAACCCGACTGTGCTAATAACTTAAGCGTGAGCAAATCTACCAGACGCTAACTAATTTAATAAGAAAGGAAGAGCCAAGTTTGGGTGCAACCTAACATTTTACACTTTTACAACTTTCAAGAATCAAGGCCAGGGAAATATTTTATTGTGTCAAACGTCAACTTGAGGATCGATATCCAAGCAATATTACATATAATATATATGTATATACATATACTAAATATAACTCATACACTTACATACACAGATTTGGTAGAATACCAATACCACGTACAATTAACATGTCACTTACTAAAAAACGAATCATATAGATTAAGGTCAACCGGATGTCCGAAAATGCTGATACTAGTTATGTGTGGGCAACTTGATAAGTAAAGCATTGGCAAAGTCACCCGCAAGTTCCATTATCTTTATATTAGGTATATGGGGGCTAAGGGAGCTATTGGTCTGATTCCACTCATTTTTAACATACAGTCAGATGGCAGTGGGCCAAATGCGCCCATCTATGTACGAGCTCGAGTTTTGCCGAAAATAATTGTCGGATCGTTATTTGATATTAATTCTCAATTCTAACGTCCATTTCTATTCCAATATTATAAAATATACACTCCGTAAAAGCTGCGGAGAATCTGCCTAAAAAGTATACCACAAAGTATTCGAGGAAGCCTAAAATCCATGTTTATTCTCCACATGGCTACTGGAAAATATAGTACATTTTTCTAGGCACTATTAAGGACAATAAATAATCTTATCGTGTAATTAAAAATATGCTTCAATCGGTAGAGATAAAAATTCCAAGCAAGCTTTGATTATTGCTATGTAAGAAGTTTATTACAATTTCTCCAATGATATTTAATAACAATTACCGTTGAAATTTTCTTCTGACAAGATTGAAGCAATATCTGCGTTGCTGATGGCCTCAATAAGACTTTTTGGTCTAGCAAAGATATGATCAGAGGTTCAACATTTATTTTACTCAACTTCATTTTTATCACCACATGTGTGTTTGAACCCACAATTCAGTGGAGAGACTTTTTTCTAACACGGTTAACGGTTACACTGATGTTGCGCCTCTGATTTAAGTATATGCTGTTGCTTTTATATTCTGTATTTACGTACCGAAGATTTCATAATACCTATACATACAATTCCATTTATTTCAATAGGGAAGCAATAAATACTACAATAAGGAAATTAAATTGTGTTGTTTCAGAATACCATTTGTATTAATCCGTAAACACGTGTGGATAAACAGGGATATATATTTCAGCACAAGTATTTGTATGCGTATATAATAATGGACCTTCCACCCTTGCTAGACGCCAACCAAGGGCAAAATTTGTTTTTAGTTGATTGAAAACTGATATCGAACCCAGTTCGTGTGGAATGTCACTTGTTGGTATTATGGCGCCAATTAGAAACACAGATTGAGTTGCAGTACTTCTACACATGATCTCTTGAAAGCAAAATGAAAGAAAAATCTGCATTAGTTTAGATGATACTTGATACTTACATAAATCGCTGAAATACTGACGTATGTTGCTTACAATTTTTTAACTTTCGATAATCGCTATTACACATTATTACAAGATGTTTAATCTTTATTTCCCAAATCCATTTTCGGTACCGACAGAGGCTGCTACTCGTACTTCCAAATACCATTAGTTGGCGAGAGTGATTCTATTTTCGATTTAGTGGAGTTTTTTTTTTTTCACAAAAATGCGTTCTGAGTTTTGTCATTACTAGTCAAGCTCCAAAAATATTCCTTCATACTGATTTATATGTCTATCTTAACAGTATTTTACTACTACAATTCAACAATCACCTTACTTCAGTAGTTGCGGCAGAGAACGTACATTTATAGAGAAGGTTCATGGTGTGCCAATTGTCAAAATGTTCCTCTTTTTGGAGGGATTGAGTTTTCTATTAGTGGATTTCACCAAAAAAATATTATTAGCGGATTTCACCAATATTTAACATAAGGAGGTGGAAAATAGCAGAATTGAGCATTTTCCTTGTTAAATGAGAAAAGTGATGCTAATTTTAATGTTTACAAATGTACGCTTACAAAGCTATGACTTTCAACAGTGACATGAGTGCCAAGTCGCGGGTGCGACGACTGTTTGATGACAGGAGATATTTCGTCTTGTCCTCGCTCACTGCCAGACCCATTTGTGCTGCTTACTTGTGCATCATAGGAATTATTGTCTGAAGTACGACTCGTTTAAATATCCGCAAGTCGCTTATGTACCATATTCTATTTTTTTTTTAACAAACCACAAAAATCTGCATCTTTGATTGTGGCATATATATAATATGTATAACCGAGATTGACTGTATTTGTTAAGGAATGTAAAAAATATTTTGTTATTCTGACATATTCTTACGCGGCTCGCAAAAATTAGCGTCGATATGTATGCAAGCTCGCACGATAGGGAGTCACCTTTTCGGAAACCTCGTTTGGTATCGAACGGCTCGGAGAGGTCCTTCCTGATTCTGATGGAACTTTTAGCGCCAGTTTACACAGCCGTATTAGTTTGCGGGGATACCAAATTCAGACATCGCGGCATAAAGGCAGCTTCCTTTAATGCTGTCGAAAGCAGCTTTGAAATCGACGAAGAGGTTGTTTGTGTCAATTCTCCTTTTCCGAGATTTGGCGCATGGTGAATATCTGGTCGGTTGTTGATTTGCCAGGTCTAAAGCCACACTGATAAGGTCCAATCAGTTTGTTGACGGTGGGCTTTAATCTTTCACACAATACGCTCGATAGAACCTTATGTGCGAGGAGGCTAATCCCACGGTAGTTGGCGCAGATTGTGGGGTCTCCTTTTTTGTGCCAGGAAATCCAACGCAGGAGAAATCTTGCCAACAGGTGCTACTTCGGACTGAGTAGGCAATTGAGAAGCAAAGTCCTCTCTCGACAAACAAAAACCAAACTCTATTAGTCACTCATAATTCCCGTCCTGCTATATGGTGCAGAGGCTTGGACGATGTCAACAACGCATGAATCGACGTTGCGAGTTTTCAAGAGAAAAGTTCTGCGAAAGATTTATGGATGGAACGATGAGCTGTACGAGATATACGATTCAGCTACGCTGGCTAGGTCATGTTGTCTGGATGGACGAAAACACTCACAGAGCAGTATCTACTGATCTGCCCTTCGTATAACCGTGCTATGCTTCGGACAAGCTCCTGGGAAGCGGTGCAGCCCTAATAAGCGTATTCAGCAGAAAGGAAGTTAAGCTTATGGGCCTAATCTTTCGAGTAGGTTGGGTTGTTTTTACCTGTCTTTGGTATGAAAACTACCCTAGTCTCTCTCCATGAGTGTGGTCCATAGCTGAACTCCATGCATCCTCTAAAAATCACCTATAGCCATGGCGTATACACTCTGTAGCATTGATTGAATGATTCTGGCCGTACCGGGAGATTTGTATGGGTCAAGTGAGCGGATTGCCCATTCTATTCTCCGCAAGTATGTGTTCGGGAATGATTACCACACTGCTCCCTCCGTAACTAGGACTTGCCGCGTACTTACAACCTGAAAATTACACACTGACTAGGTCTTCAAATTAGTAATGTCAATTGTTCATCCACCCTCCGCTACTTTCGCGAATTAGAAGATCTTTATCTTCATTCCAACAGTATATCACCTCGTTGATTGATGTCGGGACTGCCCCAAACAGCGCCCACCACCAATGCCTGCTTCCTACTGCTGAATATAGCGCAGCCGTTGGCACCTCGCAATCGTTTGTCATATAGCAGAATGCAAGGAGTAAAGACTCATCACATCCCTGATCCGTGCTTGTTAATTACCCTAGGGGTGTATGTTGTATAGTTTTGTGTCTTTAGCCAAGTGACCACGTTCCTGGACTAAACCATGTCGTAGCGGACCTTCTCTAAATTGAGAAGAAACTCGGCGGAGGCAATCTTACTTTTGTCGAGGTTCACTTGGAGTACCCTCAGCTCTTCGATGTGGACTATCCGACCGCTGTGTACTTTCTCCACCTTATGTAGGACAAGTGAAATAGCCATGATCTCTTCTATGCCGAGACCCTTTTCTGCTTCACCCGTCGACGGGTGTTTCTGTTGCCGTCCGGGAGGTGGCACTTCTTGAGGCCAAGGAACACTCTTTCGACGCCCCATGTCATCTATTTAAACATTAAAAATAACACGTGGAACTTTGATATTTGGAAGAAATTTGGACAAAGATAAAGAATGTGATGAGCATGCTTTAGCCAAAAAAACCTTAAAGACTGAACCTAATCACTTTTCCCATATTGCCACAGCTCAAACAGTATATCAAACATGGAATATCTTGTTGCAACTTTTATAGCAATTATTTTTGTTTTATATGCAAATGACTCTGATAAAATAAAAGTTTCGGGTAATCAAAATTTAAGGCGTTCGAAACTAACCGCGGTCAAGGAAGATGGCTACAATTTTTGGGTAACTGTTGAAAAAAACATAAAATCTAGGTGGGTTTTCAGAACCAATTAATTAAATTAGTTATCAAAGAACATAATCAGAAAAAAGGTGCTGATTATGAAGTAACATTTGCCCCTGTACTTCGATAAATGAAAGATCTTGCTAAAGTACTGTGGATACTTTGTATGCATCTTAGTAGAGATACTACAAAGGGACTACCGGAGAACAAAACCGTCAATAAAGAATATTATCTTGGTGTTATGAAGCGTTTGAGAGAGAACGTTTGTCGCAAAAAACCAGATTTGTGGCAGAACAAAAGTTGGATTTTAGCGATAATGCACCAGCGCACAAAGCGATCATTGTGAACGAGTTTATTTAAGAAATGTCATCGAACAACCACTGTACTCCCCAGATATGGCCACGTGTGACTTTTTCCTGTTTCCAACACTAATTCGCAACGAGAACTGAAGGTCATCCCAGAATATAGCTTTAAAAAGTGTTTCGATGATTGGATTGTTCGTCGAAAGAAGTGTATTGCCTCAGAATGAGCCTTTTTTCAAAGGGATATAATAAATTTAGAGGATTGATAAGTTGTTTGTGTTTTATTTAAAATTTCCGTGCTACTTATTTGACAGAATTGGCCACCAAATAATGCGGTTGACTTCATGACTATGCCTACGATATGAATTGATATCGGTTACGGGAAAAGGTATGGTCATATGTTTTTGCTGAATTAATAATTATGTAATCTCTTAAAATACTACTAAAGATTTTTTGAATTAATTAAACTATGACGCCTTAGTAAAGAATAATTTCGCCACTAGAAGAAGCGATGGATAAAATGAAATTTATTGATTTCAGAATTTTTATGACTTTCGCAATTGCTCAATAGCCCGCGTGTAATCAAAAACTAGGGACTTATTTTACATTCTTCTCAATATCGAATAAATGGCGTATCCAACAAACGTCTGACTGGCGCGATTTGCATCATTAGCAAAGGAGATTGGGTTCTTTTATGCATAATTCAATAAAGTGTATTCCATTGCATTTACTCAATCATTCATTCAATAATAACTCGCGCATACTGACTTTCTGACGCATTAACGGACGCTGATTTAACAGTAAATTCTAAATTGAATTTTCAATTGAATGCACTGCATTGCTTTGTGAGAGGTTGGCCAATATGCAGTCTCAGTCCATGACTTGGTACTCATACGCAGATTTGTACTTACATACGTTTTATGAAAAATAAATGGACACAATATAAAATTTTCTCACTTAAAGGATTAAAAAAGTTTTTGTTCTCGAAAGCCACTTGAGCCATGTCGAGCAACTACAATCATAACCGACATCTAAACAGTTTTCTACTCGACCTACTCTCCAGCTCTCGAAGAGCACTCATTAGCAGCTCGGTATAAGGAGCTGTGATCTTAACGTACAGTTGGTTTTCGGTACGATGCTCTATGGTTCCTATTACCACATTTTCTGGCCAAAATTCAAGTAACTATAATATAGTTTCTAAATTTTGCATATATATAGTAAATAGGGTTTATAGAAAGAATGGGAGTGTTTAAAAAGCCGCCACGCGCATCTATCTAATATCTATATAGTGACTCAAACAAATGATACCGTGGAGAATATTTTGCCATAGCAAGAATACTTTCCTTTCGAATTTTTTTTTAAGTTTTTTATTAAAATATAATTCAACACAAATCAACGTTAAGCATTCTGCACAAAATTTTAAAAAATTCGATGAGTTTTCCCAAAATTTTGAACCTTGTATTTAGAGCTTTAAAACAAATTGTGAGTACGCAGCCCAATGAATTTTGGTATAAGGAAGTACACGTTTTCGTCGGCTCAGACTGCGCAATGATTTTAACAATATTTTTGAACACTTTTTTCGTATAACGTATAAATTTTTTTAAATTTTCGTTGATTTGTAATAATTATCGTATATTCTCTTTGAAACTTTCAACTACAAAAACAATTTTCGTTATACGAAAAATATTCTCTAAAACTGTGGAAAATTTTACAAAATAGGTTTGAAATTTAAATAATTTCTGTTTTTTATTGGGTGATATTTTTATAATATTTGTATGTATGTTTAAACTTATTACCGTTAGTAGTAAATAATAAMATATTTTTTAGTTAACATATAAGAAGCTAACACCAGCGTAGTAACATATGTACATAAATATTAAATTGAATCATTTTCTAATTCTAAATTATTTAATAGCTCTTCGTATCCACAGTTAAGGCTCAAATTACCTTCGTCGTTCTCATCATTTTCATCAATGTCGTTTGCAGAAAATATATCAGCGTCACCATCCGCAGAGCTTAATAAAGCAATCACTTCCTTAGGAAGTTGAAAACGTTTTTGTTTTTTTATGAGTTTGTCGAGGCTAATGCTAGAACTTAAAGGATCTGATGTGTCAAAAGCTCTATTAATCACGTCAGTTAGATTGCTAATTCGGCTGTTCGGTCCGGAAGCAGAATAATTCAAACTTTGCTAAGTTTAATGGAAGTTGGCAAGATAAACATATTAATATTATATTTAAATTTTATATAAGTTCCTTGTTTATACCAATAATTTCAGCAAATAATTCGTGATTTTGAAATGCGCGGCGCGAAGTATTTCCGTCGTTTGTATTGCCAAATCCCCTAATTTTTGGTTTATCTACATGTAAACCGAGACGTTACAGTTGAGTTGATTTTGTTCCGGTTAACACATTTAACACTTTTCCATCAATTGCCGTCAAATACAACCTATAATTTATTTCAATTGTTTTCTCTTCTTCAATTTTCATTTTAAAGACCTCTAATTTGTCCAGTTCCGCTTTAATATCTTTGTTTTCTTTAGTTATTGTTTCTTTAATATACTCAAGTTTTAAAGGACGACAAAATCGTATAGACTGTGATGTCCGATTGTACCACAAAATTGTGCCGTTTTCGTCACTCATACGTAATGGAGTAATTGTAGTGGCAAGAAGCGATAAATCAATGATTTCATGTGATTCAGTTGAATATTTCTGCTTGAAATTAGAATGACCTGTACTGCTGTCAAATCCATAGTTTACAATTAACTCCACTTTCAAAAAGATTTCTGTCCTATCCTCCATCACCGCGACCATAACATCTCTTTCTAGTATACTAAGCCTCTCTGCTGTGTGTTCAATCCTTTCAAAGGAACTTTTGCCAAATTTCCGTTAACTACTATTTCCTTCGGTCTCTTTGTAAGAAGGAAAGATATCACAATTTCGGCTAAGACTTTCTTCTCGATTATTTATATATTGTTGTTTGATAAAGCTATTTTCCAACAAGAAAGCCCACCCTCTTCAGCAGACATGCGAATTGGTCATTTCTCGTCGGTTTTATTTTCTACTAATTTTCTTATTTTAGACATTCCATTTGAGTTGTTTAAAGTCCAAATCTATATAGCCGTAGACGCAGCTGCAGGCGTAGACACAGCGGTCACCATTAAGTCAATATTGTCGCCTTGCTGTTTCGATAATTCCGCAGCTTCTCTTCTTTGCGTTCTTGCAGATTTTTCATTAAATGTAAGGGATTTACGGCCTACTTTTGATGTGCTTAGTACAGAATATGACAACTCCGGTTTCATTATTTCCGTTTTTGTTAAAAGCCAGTTTGCATTTTGTTTCAAAAATACATCTACACGCCGATGACTATTTCCCCATCTGTTATTAATATATTTACATATAATTCTATTTTTTCCCTTTAAATAGACAGTGTATTCATCGAAAACATCAATTGCAATAACGTTTTCTAACAAAAAATCAAAAACTGCTGTCTGTCTAAGATGTGTTTGCCTCCTCCTTCCATACTTCAAATAAATCAGCAAATCGCACGGAATAGTGGTCTAAGCAAAATGTGAATTTTTCAAAAATCGCAAAAAAGAGCAAAATAATTTTTTGCACACAAACTCCAAATTGTGTTATTTATACAATCACAAAGTACCAAGACTACCAACTGCTATCAATTTTTTTAAGCTCTACGTAAGTTGAAAAATATTACTTAAGCCAAAGTTAATATTTAAATACATTTTTTTCAAACTTAACAACAGTTGAATGTATTAATATTAGAGAAACAAAATATAATTACCTTTATTGTTAGTTCCCATTTTTTTTTTATTTTAGTTAATTTTAATTTGTTTATAAAACATTCAGTTTTGAGTTTCAGCCAAATTTCAACACTTGTATAAGCAAATGGCAAAGTTACAATTTAACTGCTGACCACATAACGGTAAACCGATTAAAGGGAAAGCAAAATATGCAATTAACTCATGCGAAGTACACGCTTAGTGATGGTAAAAAAATAGACGAAAAATCGGCACTTTTAGAAATCGATTTTGGCCAGAAGATGTGGTCCTAGGAACCATAGTGCGATGAAGACTATCGTGTCGCAACGTAGAGAAATCAGACTGCCTAGCTCGAAATGTCGCGGTCGACAATACCGTGGGGTTTAATAGATACCGCGAATTGAAGAAGGAAGTCAGACCTGTGAGCTGACATAAAAATAAATAGACCGAAATACGTGCATATGGAGAGCTTAAGAAGCTGTCAGACAGCGGTAATGCTCGAAAACTCTAGAAAAGGTACGGCAAGGATTACTGAATTTATGGAGAAAATAATTTTACAGTCCCATAAATGACAGTGAATCAGTGATCAGGAGATGGCGAACCCGATCCCGCATTCATGGTGGAATAGATGATGACTCATTTTGAGACTAACTACATATATAGCCTGTTTTTTGAGACTCACTACATACATTCAAATGGCGTCCACTACGTCTTTTGCAGTAACGAATTCGATGTACCCAATTTTCGAGTACCTTTTCTACCAAATCAAGTAGCCTCGTCTTGCTGGAACCATATGTTGTCAAGATCAACTTCTTCCAATTGCGGCTACAAGAAGTTGGTTATCATCGATCTGCACTGCCCATTATTGACAGTAACGGTTTCACCAGCTGCATTTGATTCCACCACACAAAAAACTACACCGAACTTTCAATTTAGCTGAATGTATGGTTATTCATAAATAATATCGTTTCGTTTTAAAGGTCTTCCAAGGCAAAAACAGCAAATTTACACGTTTACGTTGGTCCAATGCCAAGAGCAAGTATCCTCTAGGTATCCATAGAACATCCGTTTAAACGCAAGTTAAAATGAGAAGGCGAAACATCGCCTCCTCAGGATTCTGCGCTGGGTTTGGGACCCGCCAGGTAAAAAAATGAAAAAGTATTTCTGGGGTTAATAAAGCCCATTATCCAAAATAGCTCGTAAACATTTCTTACCAGCCATCTCCAGCTGGTTCTCAATAGGACTTACATCAGGAGAACAATCTGGATATTCCAAAAAATCGATATTTTTACGTTGAAGCCACGTCTTGGTTGACCTGCTGGTAAGGATTCTTGCGTTGTCTTGAAGAAAGGGTAGCAGAATTGATTCTAATGCCTTCTGGTACTCGGAACTATTCATTCGGAAAGAAGGGAATATAAACGGTTTCACAGCAACCCAAATTGTGGAAGCAGATGCAGAAATTTGGTTTTCACTTTCCGTATTGACGTCATTTTTTTGATAACTGTCAACAAATTTCTCTTGCCTGTCGCGTGTTATTTTTCTTAATTTTTTTCGACCAGAGTAAGTTCTCTGACCTTTCTTGTCTTTGTTATTCAGGTAATTACACATCACAATTACCGACCTTTCCAAATTCCGAGCAATCGGCAATCGGTCAAACCCTCACCAGTCCAAGCGTCTAGCTATAGACTTTCTCTTTATCGTTAAGTACGCTTTTGCGCGGCATTCTCGGATTACCTAACACAATTTAATAAAATTAATTTATAACTCTAAATTGCACTGATTGGTATGAGTGTATTTATAGGAATGAAAAATAGCCTACAATAGTAGGAAGAGTACAGTTAGAAAAAATTTGTAGAGCTTTTAAATAACCGTAATGTGTTTTTAGAATGGTAACACATTTTTTTCAGTATTTCACAGAAATAGGATGTCTTCATAGCATTAAAACAAAGTGTCAGTGTGTTAAAATTGGTTTGAATCGGATCGGATATATGTACATAATATGTATAAATACTTTCAAACTCCCTTGTGACTTAATACTGTCTATATCAGACAATAAGGTAGTTATCTTAATAAACTGAGGGAGCGGATTTTCCTCATAACAGCGTATCTTTGTACCTAAAATGGATAAAATATAACTTATAACTAACTTCAATATTTTCGAATATCCGGCAGACTTTTCTTCATATCATTGCCGATAGTATGTGAGCTACATTTTTTTAGCCTTTGGCATATTAATTGTAGGCAGTCTTAGATAAAATCGCGTCAATACTACGCCCAACTCCCATTTAATACATATAATTATTTTCGCTATTGTAACAAGTTTAATGCCGAATGTATTGGTCACTGAGTATTATTTATACATACTTACATAAAATTGCCTCAAAATATGGTGTCGAGCATACCTGAGCATTATCAAATGGTTCTGTCCCCAATATAATCCATAAAATGATTTCCGTTTTATTAATGTCACAAACAAAAATACAACAATAAAACTAAATTTAATTCTCTCGCAACATATTTGAATACAATTTGGGGTTGTGTTTAGTATCGCGCCGGTTAATTTTGGCTCACCGTACCTAAACGAGAGAAGCAAATGGAAAATTTTAAACGAGTGTATGCTTTGTTCTAAAATATATTTTATAAAAATCGGTTCACAAATTTTTTCACAAATTCACTTTAAAAAATGCTATTTTTTGCAAATTTCTAAATATATGATAGTGTATTTTCATCTGTTGTGCATTGTACCAAACATATTATGGATACATTTTCACGCACATATATTACTTATGAATTATAAAAGCCACTAGTAATGTTTTTAATTACTTTTGATTGTTAATTTCTTTGTAAATCTTTAAATAAAATACACCTTTTTCTGCATTGAGTTCAATAATGCGAAAAACCAAAATGACTGCCTAATTTGAACTGTCAAATTACCGAGATATTAAAAAGTTCGATCCTTCCTATTTCTGCATTGAGTTCTTTCTTATTTACTAAACAATCCCCACAAATTGTGCCAGCACCTGAAGGAATTGCCTCGGCTTTGATACTTGCAAGTTGAAAGACTATGAATTATAAATATTGAAAGATGATGCTTATTTGAACCAAAAAAATATTAACCCTTCTTAAAAATATAATGGAAATATAGTTTCATTTCCAACAGAGAGAATTTCATTGAAAAAGTGTGAATCTTGAGCTTTCTGTACTTTACACCAAACAATTTACCTTGTAATTGAAATAAAACTGAGTGAAGGAATATATAACGACGGAAAAAATATTTTTGTGTTCATATATTGAAAGAATATTTTACATATATTATTTTTCGGAATCATTTCCCCCCAAGCATATTGAATTCAATTAACTTTACCTGAGCATAATTTCATAAGATAAATATGTACATATATTAAAATAATGAAGTATTTTCGCAGTACGATGGACTCGGATAACGTAAACTGTACACCTAAGCCTGCTTTCAAAGAATTGACGCAATTTTTTTTAGACAACTTTGGAACTAGTGATATACCAGCCGGTAAGTACTTCAGATTTTTCATTTCAAGATATGTAATCAAAAGTAATCGGATCTTTAAAACACACGGTCTAAATCATTGTGACCTGTTTTGGTCCTACGAACAATTGAAATATCTTGGGTTAACTACAAATATTTCAAGAATCCCATATTTCCCATATCATCACCGAAAGACCGAAGGCCTATGGTACTGAAAAGCTTTGTTTGACCTGGATGAAATATTTCACATAGGTTTCTTCATGCTATCTATCCGTTATATATGGGAAGTTTTGTGTTTTGCCGATTTGTGGGCTTAATATCATGTCTTCGGTTCCTTTCATATTTTCTTTAGTAAATAACTTCAAAATATTGTTTTTATTTTTCAGGCTATGTGAAAGGAGATACCTATGGTCCGAGAACGAATAAGCAAGATTTCGCCGAATTATTTATAGTATTTGATATACTTATAGTACTGGCTATTTTATGTGTTTTCGTATTACTAATGATGTAAGTATTGAATGAGTAGTCATGTGAGTACTATTGAATAAGGTTATTACAATTGGGGGTTCTTATATTGACATAATTTTCTTAATTTGACATTATTGTTTATATTCCCTTGGTGATCGCATAGGTTTACCAAAAATTAACACTATTTTTGTAAAGTTTTATTCAACCTTCATCGAAGTCGAACTTGTTTACTGTAAGATTAAGAATTAAATTAAAAAATTTGCTATATGGGAAGTTGGCGTAGTTTTTCTCCTACACCCCCTTTCACAGTGTATGATAGGAAAAATTTTAAATTGGTCAAATAGTTCCTGAGATACGGACCTTCAAAGGTGACCGGTCCTACTCTCAAGGTCCAATTTTATCATCTGCTCCTACAAAGCCTTTTCCTACCATATAATTTGTGAAATTGAATGCTTGTGTCGAAATTATTCAGTGACTTACTGCAGTTTTTGTAATTTCAATATTATCGTTTTATGGAGAGAATGGATGGGATTATTATCTGACTTTATGTTACATATTTTCAGAGTGTATGAAGAAATCGTAAAGGAAATTCTGCTGGGTAGGTATGGTGGCGTTAGCTTAATCAGTTTGTAAAATATGTACATTTAGCCACACTTTTAGCCCACAGGTTTGTATTTTAATTTAGTGCTTAATTAGGGCACTTTGTAGGCTTTCGACTAATGGCGTTTTGTTGGTGTGGTAATATTCCGATTTCGCCCTTCTGCAATACCTACCCGCATGTCAGGGAATATGTTTCATCAAGATATGTCCATTTTAGTAAAGTTTCCGCTTTACGACCAGACAGGCAGTATCATATTTCAACTCGTCTCGTCATACCGATCATTTATATATATATCTCCATATCTATCTCGATTAATTTTAGATGAAACAAATGTAATTATATATTGTGCATAAAGAAATTATGCTTCTATTTGCAGGATTCTTTTCTTAGTATGGTACTACAAAAGATGTAATTGTGAATCAGAAACATGCAGGAGAATAAAATTATGGACAATCTTAATAACTTCACTATTACTGCTTTCGCTCATATTGTCAGCGTAAGTACTCGTAAAAATAATAAAGGAATATTCTACAATTTATTTTCTAAATATTTATCACTGCACACTTTAACTTAGTAAATTAATGAAAAATGTTAGAGTAAAATTGTGTAAGCGCCATAAATTACGAAGTTTTAATGCTTTTTATTTATTTATCTATTTATTTAAATGAGAACTAATTATTAATAATTAGTACACAAAGATTAAGCACTGGCTACTAGGGCCTTCGGCTATCTGTTACAATAATTATGTCTAATTAAAATTAAGTTAAAATTAATACTTAGTTTTTATTTGCTTATAATATTAAATGTTATTTATCTTACATATCTTAWGAAAATTGTTGATAGCATTGATGTTATCAATATTTGGTGTTTTCAGGAGACGGGAGGTTTCCCTGTTTCCATAGATGGTTTTCCTTTTTATACTCTCCCAACAAAGTTGCCAAAGATAGTATTATAGTTTTGWTCACATAACGGTTGTTTGTAAGACCTAAAACTAAAAGAGTCAGATATAGGGTTATACATACCAAAGTGATCAGGGTGACGAGTAGAGTTGAAATCCGGATATCTGTCTGTCCGTCCGTCTGTCCGTCCGTCCGTGCAAGCTGT
>NW_017536297.1:72204-89133 GCF_001853355.1 Bactrocera latifrons | reverse complement strand
GTCACTGCAAACGAAATGTGGGTGTCCAATTTTGATCCATCTGAGTATATAATTTTCCACTCTGCTTTATAAGTGTTTACTGCGTCGTTAAATAGCTGGATATATTGTTCTGCTTTGGTGGTTGATTTTTGATACTTGAATAACGTACTTATTATGGATGATTTTAACGTCAGCCAGTGAGGATGAGTGTTCTCCTTTATTAGTTGTGGTCTTGATATTATGTCAAGCTTTTTTATAAAGTTTATACATTGTACGATCGTGGATGGTTTTTTGGTGGTACGATATGTTTTCATCGCATTAAACAAAAGGGAGTTTTTGCACTGGAGGAGCTTTGGTATGAGCATCATTGTATTCTGCTTTGTTCGGAGATGGATGCTGGGTAGGCCTGCTTCAGTTAAGACCACTTTGGTTGGAGAAGTAGGGAATGCTCGAATGCTCCTTTTTACCGCTATGTGATAAGGGGTTTCAATGAGTGCGAGATGGGATTTAGAACAGTGTCCATAGACATGACAACATCAATGTTTTTACAATATTTAAGAGTTGAGATATGGATATGACAGTGCTTTGAAGAGAGAAATTTTATAATGTTTAGTCTATTAAGTAAACTTAATCTAAGATATTTACAATATTCCTTAAATGTTAGTTTTTTATCAAAAATTAAGCCAAGTATTCTTAAAGTTGTAGTGTGAGGAATTTGTGTGTTTTCGAAGGATAGGTTAGGGAAGGTGCATTTTCTTTTTCTGCAAACGTGAAATGTTGCGCTTTTGCTTGCAGAAAATTTTGTTCCTGACGTTTTAGTACATTCTCCTATTTCAGTTAGGATGTTGCTAAAAATGATTTTTACTTGGGTTAAGTTTTTTAAAGCCGAAAAAATTAAAACATCGTCTGCGTAGATGATGTGGTCTACACATCGGTATGAGGTTATTAAGTTGCTTAATTGATTAAAGGCAATAATAAATAATGTTGTAGAAAGGGGAGATCCTTGGGGTATGCCATTATGTAGGGGGTATATGTTGGAGTTGTGGTTATTAACACTTACAGTAATCTTACGATTTGAAAGGAATGACGTTATGAAATTATACATTTTATCTCSAATGTCCCATTTTTTTAATTCTTGTAATATCGAATGAGCTCCAATTCTAACGAATGCTTTCTCAAAATCTAGACTGAGGACGGACAAGTGATTTTTGGTGGATATTGTTGTTGTAGCGTGGTGTTCAAAGTAAAGAAGTGGGTCAATGACGCCAAGACCACTTTGAAAACCAAACTGTTTGGGGCTTATCAGTCCTTTTTGTTTTAAATACCACATGAGTCTCTTTGATATAATTTTTTCCAAAACTTTGACTGAAAGTCTGAAGTCTGAAATTGAAGGACTCGATTTGTTGGGTTTAGGGATTGGAATAATTGTAGCTTTTTTCCATTCTTGAGGTACAATACCCTGCTTTAATATGTTATTGTATAGGGTTATAAGTCTCTTTTTAAAGAGTATGGAAGATTTTTTAGGAGGGGGTAGGAAATTTTGTCTGATCCGGACATTTTGCTGATAGTAGAATCGAACTCTTCTAATGTAATGGGAGATTCTATCAATGTAGCTTCGAAACACGAGGATGGGTTGTGGTATGTTTGAGAAATGATTTGATTAGAAAGTGTAACAAAATTCGGATGAAAGTTGAAATTTTTGGAGTTGTTTGACCATGTTTGTGCAAAGTTTTCTGCAATATGCTGGCGATCGTAAATGGGACCTACGGGGGATTGAATAAAATCCATTTTATTTTGTTTATGTCCTCCTGAAAGAGTTTTCATGTCATTCCATATTTTTTTAGAGCTTGAAGTGGGTTTTATATTAGCTGTTAATTTTTCAAGGGCTGTGCGTTTAGCAGACTTTAGTTCTCTTCTGAAGTTAGAGTTTGCTTTTTTGTAACTAATTAAGTTTTCAGTTGTTACGTTCGGTCTGAATTTAGACCAAAGGGTTTGTTTTGTATTTCTCAAGATAGTTAATAGATCGGACCAATACGGTAGTTTGGCGGTAAATTTTTTTGTACTGGTTTGGGGAATTGAGATATGTGCAGCGGATCGAATAATATTTTTTATTTTTGATTCTTCTGTGATTCTTCTATTTCAGCACTTGCTGATGTGTTGAGCAGGGAGCAATATTTTAACCAATCAGCTTTTTCTGTAAGAAATTTTGATCTCGGCTTAACGATGTATTGCATCGAGTTGATGAGGGTAGTTATGATAGGAAAGTGGTCGCTATTGTGAAGGTCTTCTAGAGTATAAGAACAGAGTTTATGGGCTATGGAAGCTGAACAAAGAGCAATGTCTATGTGAGTGAAAGTTGTGTGGGAGGAAAAGTAAGTTGGTGATCTATCGTTAAGAACAAATAAGTTTTTTGAGAGAATGACATCTTCCACTATTTTACCTCTTCCATTTGAGACGGTAGATCCCCATAGGGGGCTCCAAGCATTAAAATCTCCAATAATTATTGTGGGTGCAGGAACAGCGTTAATGACACCTATAAGTTCTCCTGCATTAAACTTTTGATTCAGAGGGATGTAGCATGTGACTATGGAAAATTTGAAACCGATGTTAATTTCTATAGCAATGGCGGAAATGTTGGAAAAGACTGGGATACGTTTGTGTTTCATATGTTTTTTGATAAACAGGGCAATGCCTTATTTAGCTGATTTGTTTTATGGTAGGTTATGGAAATAACCAATGTATTTGTGAGGAGTATATTCTGTTTTGTTTGCTGGGAGGTGAGTTTCCTGTAATGCAATTACGTGTGGTAAAAATTCGTTTATGAGTATATTTAAATCTGGATAATTGTTAAATGGACCTTTCAAATTCCACTGAAGAATTCTCATAATCTATTTTGTGATGATGGTTGTGTGGGTAATGGGGCGGCGGGAGTGTTACTGAGGTTGGTGATCAAGTTTGAAATGAGTGAGGTTGTTGCATTGTAGGCAAAAGGTGTTACAGCTGAGTTTTCGACTGCAGTTGTTATTGGAAGCGAGAGAGTTGAATTTATTTGATTTATAGTGGTTGATACATTTTCTTCGTTGTTTGTGCTTAGAGTTAGAAGTTGTAGGTGGAGTAAGAGAGGAGAGCCAGATTTGCTCTTTTGTTTGAGTGTTTTGTTGATAGTTTGTGGGAGTTATGTTTGTTGGGTTGTTAATAACGTTGGCGAATGAGGGAGATGAAGAATTCAAAACAGGTGATATTTGTGCTTTATGGATAGTTACTGCTTCGCGAAAAGAGCATTTAATGTCAGTTTGAATTGTAATTATATTTTTATTTGAATGAACTTTGGACACAGTTTACTTGAGGCTGGGTGATCAGCAGAACAGTTTGCACAGAGACTGCGATTACAGGGTGAGGGATTGTGGGTTGATAATGCACATGTATCGCAAGTAGGGATCTTGTTGCAGCGTTTTTTTGTGTGACCAAGTAATTGTCAGTTTCTGCGTCTCATGGGATTCTGGTAGTATGGTCTTACCTTTGTTGTATACCATGAAACATCAATTTTTTCCGGTAGGGAGTAGCGATCGAAAGTTAGGAGGACTACACCACTTGCAGTTGGTTGACCATTTATGTATTTTGGAAATTTATAAATCGATATGACACCTTGGTCTTTCACGTTCTCAATTACTTCATTGCCGGAAATATCGTTTAGGCACGAAGCGTAAATAGTACCTTTGAATGAGTTTAAATTTTGTGGAGCTCAATTTTTACACTGCATATTCCCACGAGTTGCTCTGTTGTCGTAAATTTTTTTGCGATAGTGCTATTTTTAACTAGAAGTAGCAAATTACCATCCCTTAGTTGACTGACTTTTATTATTTCAGAGTTAATTTATTTCAGGGATTTGTGAACGACGAAGCAGGAAAATTTATTCAACGGCTTATTTGCATCAGTTGAACTTACCACTATATATTTGGGACTATATATTTGGGATATGATTGTCGACTGACAGTCGGAGACTAGTTTTAATGCTTTAAAACCCACTACAATCGATTGCATGGAAACTATAAAACCCTTCACAAATATAAAAAATCCCTTATAAGCAACTATATACTATAGTGATCCGGTATGAAAAATTTCTTAAGAGACATCATTGTTTTAAGTCATAACCCATGCTAAATTTGGTGTTTGAAAAAGTTGTCCATGTCGAAAAGCTTGTCCATATCCTTACCTTAATTCCGACCGTTCAGTTTGTAAAACTTCTGTTCAAGGTATAAGTTAAGTTATACGGACAGGCCAGGCACAGACCGTTTTTGATCCTTAGCGATACAAGTTGGATCTGTGGCTACACTTTCGATATATTATATTTTTCAGTTTCTCATATGATGAGGCTCCGAAAAGGCATCCCGCAAAGTCAATACATGGGTATTGGATGACAGCCGTGTCCCACTCTTGTTAATCCCACCACAATCTAATACCTAATAACGTTTCCATACCTTAATTTAAAGGTTGTTTTTTAATTCTCCACAATACTGAAAATTCAGTGTGAGGATAACCCCACATACTTAAAAAAAAAAAAAATTTCAACTGAATTTATTTTAAAATATGAGAGAATATACAGGGCATTGATGTAATTAATACTAGCAAGAAATTTCAATCGGTCTTAACATTTTTGCTTCTTTTTATTTTTATTTTGAATATTAGTGTCCTTATCTATCAATTTGCGAAATTCACTTAATTTTTTCTTTGTTTATGCCCATCTATAGTTTCGGGCTCTACATTGTCTTCAAAAATATTGCACATCTAAAGCAAGTATATACAAAACCCGAAGATTCACAAGGTAATAAATTTGATGAGATCGGGACAGTCGTATCCGAAATCCTGGGCGACGATTTTGAAAACTTAATGGACAATTCAATTTATAGCTGCTGGAATTCCGGTAAGCCGATTATTTTTTTAAATTTACAATCAAATAGAAATGCTTTAATTACTTACGTAGCATTTGTGATCATGCCTCATATGCTGACGAAATTTCTTTGTACAATAACAATAGATACGGATAGTAGCTAAAAATAGTAAAACTTTCAACAATACAATTGATAACCGAACTATTTGTAATATAACTGTGTACCGTATTCATCCATATTTGTGTACATATATATATAATTTTAGATTTACTAAAAGATCTTTACCCTGCAACGACGAAATTGCAAAAAATGTCAAAAGTTTTCGAGAGGATGTACAAACCATATATAGAAAATTTCCTCATGCCAGCTTTTCCCAATACATTACTGTATGATGATGGTAAGTGTGCTAAAAATTATTAAAAAACGAACCACACTAACTAAATATTCATGACTATTTAAAATGATCCTCCTTAGTTTACCGAATGTTTGCAAGAAACTTTTCTGCATATATGACCTCGGGGAAACAAGGAATTCCCATTATTCTTGAAACTAAGGCCCTTCAATATGGCAGAAATTTATTTTCATTAGAAGATGTAAGTATTTACAAACACTTAAATAAAGCCAAATTAAACTATACTTGTTATACTTTCTACTCTCGTAACATTTTGCCATAAAACGTGATCGTTTCACTTAATGGTTGCTTGTAGCACTCAAAAAAAATGCAACGTTGAAATAATGTTCTTGGACACCTTTCCTATTTTTTCTTGTAATCAGATAGAAAAAAAAACGTATTTCGTTTCCAACTTTTTGTAAAGCCATAACTTTACTATAAAACTATAAGTTTTGCAATTGAATTATTTCGGGTTTTTGACCCAACTGAAATTCAGGTGACAAAATCTCGGCATTGAATATATCATCGATATTTGGATAAACTCTGAAAGCCTCCCATAAGGCAAGAGTGGCATGCGGTTTACCTACTATGTGTAGGGCTTCTTCATCTTATTTATTGGCGTAGAAACCGCTTACACGATTATAGCCGAATTAACACCAGCTCCTTTCTTCATTCGTTTCTTCTTTCTGCAATGTGGTGCCAATTGAAGATTCCAAGCAAACTCAGCTCCTTCTCTATCTGGTCTTTCCAAAGGAGTAGAGGTCTGCCTCTTCCTCTGCTCCCCAGCGGATACTGCGTCGAATACTTTCAGAGCTGGAGTGCTTTCGTCCATACGTACAACATGGCCGCTGTCTTTATGCAATTGTCGTCATATATCTCATATAATCGGTTGTCAAAAAAAGTCTTGCGGTATTTTTTGAGGTATTTTTTATTGAATTTTCAATTGTTCATAAAATTTTTTTGATGTGATGCCCAGCGCTTGACCGATGCTACGGCTGCTACTATGCCGGTCTCTTTCGACCAATTCAGCGATTTTATCGCAATTTTCGACGACAGGCCTTCCGGAGCAAGGCGCATCTTCGACCACCTCTACACCAGAACGAAAACGTTGAAACCATCGTTGTGCGGTGGAAATGGAAACTGTATCGGGTCCATAAACTGCACAAATTTTATTGGCGGTTTGAGATGCATTTTTGCCTTTAACGTAGTAGTACTGTAAAATATGCCGTATTTTCTCTTTATTTTCCTCCATGTTTGCGACGCTATAACTCACGAACGACTTAAAAGAAACGACAGTCAAGCAAACACGTGTTAGCGCGTGAAATGAGCTTTCCAAAAAGGCCCCGATACGACGAAAAAACTAGAACTACGCGCTCTCACCGCCAACTAGCGAAAATACCGCAAGACTTTTTTGACAACGCGATGCGATAATCCCCGTTGTCATCGCTCAAAGGATCATAAGTCTTTCGCAGAACCTTTTGTTGTTTTTGGCGACAAATTCTTTTTTGGGTCCTGTAACTCGAGCCAAGTTTTTCCGCCTTTCTTTTCACTACATTTTCGCAAATGTTGAAGCGGTTCGGCTACCTGACACTTAGAGCGTATTGCATAGTTTATTTGTATGTTGGTATGATGGTTTCACATATTTCTTACAAGGAATAACCATTAGTGTGGTTGATGATTCGTGTGTTTCGAATACCCCCTTTTAATATTTTTAAAGAAAAACTAATGACGGGAATTCCATAATCCAGGTGATTCCACAATTTTTTCTGAAATTAATTAATTACAATTATTGTTTTAAATTAAATGATACTGGGTTAAACGAAATAATTATAAGAGCATCTTAATAAATAATAAATAGTAAATAAATATCACTCCATTTTTAATAAAATTCATATAATTTATTACTAAGTGTTATTAAAAGCTTAAATGAAATATTTATGCATATTGCTACCATGTAAAGATTTTCAATTTTTTCTCTAAACAAATTTTTTAAATTCATCACAAAAGTTTTAAAATTTGGTTTTAACAATAAGTGAAATTAAAAATTAAATTAAATTAAATTATTCTATAAGCAGCTGAAACTTCTGGTTGTGTCTAAAAATGACTAAACGTATACAACTACGACATGTTTTTAACATTTTAGCCTTTTCATTGTCTAAACGCTTTCGCCTTTCACTCATTATTTATTCCGCGCAATTGGTGACAGATATGGGTACTTATAACTGTTTGTTTTCCACCATTGTAACGAATTTTCTCTTCGGCCGACTCCGTGTTCCAAATACCTCTGAATTTCTATAATAGCTCTCGAGGTCTGTTTGTGGTAGGTTCAAACTGCTATCCCAATTCACAGCTTCTCACTGCTATCGCAATCGCAGTTCATAGAAGCGAACTGCTATTTATAAAATGTAATCGCAATTGCCATATGCGATTTTTCAATCACAGTGAAAAAATCACCGGTAGTGAAATATCGCTCATCACTAGTAAATAGCACGATAGTACTGGATTCACGTTCCTAGAAAATCGTTTACCAGACAGTTTATAGCCGAGTAAATTTAATGCAACATTATTATTATTTGACGCTGTAGTATTAGCTCCTTAACCAATTTCTACGTTATGGTTTACTGCTCATACTGTTATAATCTGTTTTTTTCACTTCTTTCTAAACAGTGGGGGAAATTATACAATTCCTCAAATATGATCTCAGAACTCCTGCCTTACTACGCCAGAACTGCGCAATCGAATATGAGGATGTCACGTGTGTGTGCCCATATTGAGGATTATTTTGATGAAATATGTAAGTGTACATACATATATACTTTTGTAAGTGTAAGAAATACGAGTTGTATCAAATCTTAAAGTGAGTCCATTGCTGAACTCTTTTTATCATAAACACATTTTATATAAAAGGTGTATTCCAAAGTAAACAGAACTTTTTAAACCTAGCGCCCCCTGGTGGCGCCGTCTATATGTCGACTGGTGCGTTAGAAACTGCTATCTTTATCGATTGTCCAGTGAGAATTTCATGACATTTCATAGATTGGAAGTGAAGTTATTGCGTTTTAAGTGTCAGTATGTTTGTGTTATCGGTGCGATGAAATGAGATTCGAACAAAGATGAAAGGTACTCTTGTTCCGCACTCAGAATGCAACACTCGAAGGACGATTATTTGACCAAAAATCACGTTTTAATCATTAACATTAAAAATGCATTTCCCCATGAAAGCATTGTGCAGACTTAGAGGCCATTCAAAAGGCTTGCACGAGCTGAAACACTCGTTCGACATGCTTTAGACTACCATTTGTTATTTTTTTTTAAGTGCTGTGTACTTTGGAACGCACCTGGCTATTTTTTGGAAACTGCAACCAATCATATGCATTAAAATTAGCCTAATATGTTCATTTCGTTTCGGATCGAAATTAAAAACCTCATCATTACTCGAAATTAAATATGTAAAAGCGGCGAGTGTCAATCAACAAAAAAATTTTATAAACGAAAAGGTCAAAACACTCTTTCAGAAGAAAATGACGGAACGTAATGCACCATACAAGTTTGGATATATTATATGTATTATAGCCATAGCGGTAAGTACCTTTCATAGCGACTTTCAAAATATCAACAACTATGTACTTATATACGCATGAATTGAACGGATTTCAGTATGATCCAACTAAAAAGATAAAAATTTTTATATATTTATTATGTTAAGAGTCAAAATAATTCATAAGTAACACGTAGGGAAGGACTAAGTTCGGGTGCAACCGAACATTTTATACTCTTGCGTCTACCTGAGAATAGAATGCCAAGAAATTTTATATATATAAGGTTTGTTAGAAAAACGAAAACGATTATATGTAGTATTTGGAAAGCATTTTTTGCTTATTTGTTACTCAACACAATTCAAGAACATACGTCGATTGTAGTGGTCAAGCCGCTTCAGTTCTTGTGTCAATTTGATCTCGTAAGGATGTAAGCGATGATCTTTTAGCAAAATTCGTCACAACGACCTCACGGATATGTCCATCGCTTGAGAACGACGTGCGTTTGGGTTTTCCTCAATAATGCGATAGCGGCAGCGATATTCTCGACACTACGGGCACTTCTTTGTCTCACTGGTTAAAAATTTTCCACTAGACGCTCAATTGTCGATCTGACAGGACGATTATAACGACGATAAATTGGATGAAGCGCTCTTAAAATTGAGGCCACCGACTCTGTATTTCGGCTTTAATATTTTCAACTTGTTGTTGGATCGCATATATAATATTTTCGCGATGAAATGGCAAACCAGAATAAGAGAAATGTGGTGTCGTTTGCTGCCCCTACTACTACTACTTCGGTCTAATTTTGTAGCATCCCTATTGAAATACCCCTTATTAGTAAAAAAATTTTTTGGAAAGGAATACAAAATTATATTTATAAAGCTCGTGTTAAGAAGAATATAAGGATTTTCGAACTTCCACGCGACTTTATGCTTGATATATCGGCCTAAATTTGAGTTATCTCTATGAAAATTACAGAACATGTTTAACTTTGTACCTAAACTGGATATAAGTCGGCGAAAACTTGACCTAGCTTCCATATATTTAATATTAGGATTTTTAGAACATCCGGCTGACTTCGCTCCATATGTGTCAAGATAATAAAACTTTATAGTACGTTTCCGTTTTTCTAACAATGCCAAATTCATCAGTGTATGAGTTCTATATATATGTGTATATATGTATATATGTATATAATATATATAACACCCGAACTTTCCCCTTTCTTACTTGTTACACAGTACAACAGCTAATCTGGGGGGTGAGAAATTCCAAGTCAGGGTGATGGTACTTGGTCAGTATGGTAAAACCCTCAAAGGGGTTGGCGTTCGTATGTTTTTTTATGACCTTTTAAATTTTTTTCGTTATTTCCAATGGTTTTCCATCTTAACAAATTAATTTTTTCCRATCAGGCGTACTAAATGGTCCAGATATACGAAAGCTGATTAAAAGTGACGCATTCAACAATATTTTGATTGTTATATATTGAATGCATGGCAGGCAATCGAAGAAGTAATAGAAGCCTTGTTGGGAAAGCATCGTTCTAACAACTACGATGTTTCTGTCGCAAGGATGTTAAGAGCATTCTCGGAAATTGGGGCTTTTACTATACTGACATAGTACCATCACCCTGACTTGGAATTTCTAACCCCCCAGACAATAATCCCAAAAATGTTCAACGGTGTTATTAAATTCTTCTTCTTCTTAATAGACGTAGCGCTTACGATTCTAGCCGAGTTAACAACAGCACGCCAGTCGTTTCTTCTTTTCGATCCGTGGCGTCAATTGGATATTCCACGCGAAGCCAGGTCCTTCTCCACTTGGTCCTTCCAACGGAGTGGAGGTCTTCCTCTTTCTCTGTTTGCCCCGGCGAGTCAGCATCGAATACTTTCAGAGCTGGAGTATTTTCGTTCATTCGGACAACATGACCTAGCCAGCCCATGTCAATGTCGTCATATATCTCGTACAGCTCATCGTTCCATCGAATGCGATATTCGCCGTGGCCAACTCGCAAAGTACCATAAATTTTTCGCAGAACTTTTGTTGTTCAGTTGTTGTCATCATCCAAGCCTCTGCACCATATAGCAGGACGGGAATTATAAGTGACTTATAGAATTTGGTTTTTGTTCGTCGAGAGAGGACTTTGCTTCTCAATTGCCTACTCTGTCCGAAGTAGCACCTGTTGGCAAGAGTTATCCTGTGTTGAATTTCCTGGCTGACATTGTTGGTGGTGTTTACGCTGATTCCAAGATAGACGAAATTATCTACAACTTCAAAGTTATGACTGTCAGCAGTGACTTGGGTGCCAATTTTCGTCTTGCCGTCGTTCAATCAGATCCATTTGCTTTGCTTCCTTATCTAGTCTGGAGAAAGCAGAACTAACTAACCTTTTCACATATCCCTTACACAGAGTCGCTGATGAGAGCTCTCAGAGAGCAAAAGTGTAAGTCAAGTTGAAAACCGCACAGTTCTCTATAGCTTCTCGATCTCGAATCTTTCTTGTGTTTGGCGACGTACGTTTTTTGCTGCACAGAGGCGGGTGCAAATCTTGGCTGCAACAAAATAGTAGTCCGAGTCTATTTTAAGACCTCGGGGCGCACTCACGTCTAAAAACTGGAGACGTGTCTTCCATCTATCACAACATGGTCGATATGGTTAGTGAGTTTTTGATCCGGAGACAGCCAGATAGCTTGATGAATCTTCTAATGCTGGAATCTAGTACTACAGATAACCGCATTTCGGGCCCGACGAAGTCGATCAGCCTCCTCCCATTTGGGGATGTTTCCTCGTGGAGGCTGAATTTACCGACCGTAGTGCCAAAGATACCTTCTTTGCCCACCCTGGCGTTAAAGCCGCCAAGCACGATCTTGATATCGTGGCGGGGCAGCTCTCATAAGTGCGCTCCAAGCGCTCATAGAAGGCATCTTTGGTCACATCGTTCTTCTCTTCCGTCGTAGAACAGATCCCGGGATATGTGATTTCATCTAAAATTGGGTAGTGCCACTCCCCTTCCTGTCTCTGGTGCATTTCGTTATTAATTTATCGTAGTTTTAATAGTTTTTAACAAAACCTTTATGTGGGGACTTGTTGAGTTGGGTAATCATCCGTTTTCATATATTCTTGCACTGTCGTAAAGGACTGCAAGAATTATTTCACTGCAATTTTGGGTGAAGAAGATATATAAAATAAACCTACCCTCTCTTTAATGTGTTTCGTTGTGCAAAATCTTAATTCTACATCTCAATTTACGGTTAAATATTAATTGTAAGTTATACGTTTTCGATTAACGGTGTTTTGTGAGCGTGGCAGTGATCCGATTTCACCCATCTACGAACTCGGTCTTACTTTTTTGGTAAAAACTGGCTTTAGGATTTTCGAACATCCGGCTGACTTTACTCCATATGATTGGTTATTGTATGAGAGATACTTTATGAAACCTAGAGAAAATTGTTTAGTATGAGGCATGTTAATAGTATTTGAATGGTATTTGTATGGCAAAAATAGCTAAAATCTTTTTAATATTATATGTCGGCCAGTGAATGAGTTAATATACCAAATTGCTGGGATTCCGATCCTCTGGTATGTTTTACACCTGCCAAGCTTTGAATAATGCAAGTTGCAAATGTATAAATGTTTTACCCAAACTTAGCCCTTCATTACTTGCTTAATATGAAGATTTGTCAGCATCTGACGGAATTCAAGTAGCAAGAGTATGAATTGTTCATTTACACCCAAATTTCGCTCTTCAATAGTTGTTTTTGTAATATTCTAAAATTTTGGACTATTAAAAAGTGAATTTTTACAAGTAAAAGTTCTTATTTATTTGCAGGTGCTGGCCATTTATCTAATGCTTCTATTATGCAGTTTGTGTTTGAAATTTAAAGCTATGATCAAACCTCTCATATTGTAGGTTTGAATACTGACACCCAAACATAATTTCAATTTTTTTTTACAATTTTCAGTATCTTTATAATTCTTACATTGGTTTTCATTCTCATGGCTTTCGTAACATTTTTCCATTTCTTCTATGGAGTTATTGGTTATAATGGATTGTGCAAAGAAAATACAAGGTACATGATCCCGCGCTGTGTTGGTGCAATTTTTTATAATATATACATATATACAGTTCTATATTCAGTATGTTTCCACATTTATTGTATCTTTATAGAACAAAAGCGGATAGTTTCATTTATATGATGCACAAGCAATGCACAGATAATCAGAAGGTATACACTTTATTGACAGACAATCATTGGATAAAAGGTTTGTCTCAATGGAGTACCATTGATGAAGCTGAAATTTTAGAAGACTGCATGGACACTTGCACCATTTTGGATCGGAAATTTATAGATATAGTGTTTGGCGCCTCAAAGGATTATCCAAATAAAAATTTCTGTGAATATAAAGCATTTAACCAATCGTGGCTAGATCTCATCATTAGCAAACACGGCGAATATCAACAAAAGTAAGTAAGATAGAAAAAACAAATTTATCGGAAAATTCTAATTAAGAATGTTATCAATGTATTCGAGTATACTTCGAAACCGATTAAATCTAGCTAACAAGGCTATTATTTTTACTTATTTTTGCATAAAGATCCTAGGCAAATTTGAACAAATTAGATTCCTGACAAGTTGTACCTCTCAAATGAAATTGGTTTATTATGGGGATATTTTCATTCCTATTTCATGAAATGATTACTAAAACATTCTAATTTTCCATTAAAACTAAGGTTCGCATTTCTGGAGAGATCTTCTACTCAAAATATTATTTGTCATTTTATTAGTTGACTTCATGCCATACAAATCGCTCAGTATGTCAGATTCCTTAACAAAACACATTATCGTGGGCATTAGATATGTACATTGTAATTTAATGCTAAAAATATGTGATGGCGCTTAACCATAATTTAAGCTAATAAGCTGTCAAACAATTAAAATTTTTTTCTAATAGCCACGTCTGAAGTGTCTTAGTTTTGATTCCTCCAGATTGTGAGAGGACCTTGCTTGGTTTTCATATAATAATCACAATTGTTTCTCCTTCTGTTTATTCAATGGCATGACATCAGCATGTCGGACTTTGACAAAAACTATTTTGCTAAATTACGAAAAAATAAAACGTTATGCCTTTTGGATCTGGCAAAACATGGTAGAGAAGTTTCAAAGCGACTGCCTCGAAAAGAATATCTACGATGTAGTAGTGGTTATAAAGCGGGTAAACATTTTACCGAATCCTTAAAACCGGCCTACGATGAACTAAATTCGTTGTGTAAAACTACTGTTGACTCTTGTAATAAATATGTTAAAGAAATATCACTCCTCGTTCAGAACGTAAATGCGTTCAAAACAAATTCTGAGGAAAAGCTTAAGCAAGAGCTTGGACCATGTGAAGATATGCTTAGCTCTGCAACGATCAAACAGAAAGAATTCTGTAACTGTGAATCGTACATGTTGGTAAGTACACATCTAATCTGCAATACAATTCTATATAGTATAATTACCTAAATTTTACCTACTTTCGAAACAAACGGTACTGGAATTACCACACCCAGCAAACAGCTTATAAAGTCAGATTATAAAGTCCCTTAGAGCAAAGATTTTGAAAAATAGACATGATTCAATGTACATACTAAACTACTAAAGCTACATGAACTAAATTTGCTTAGGAGAAATCCTTTAAGTACCACTATCAACTGCGTGAAAACGGATTCAACCGGATTATAACTCCGCTTTCTCTCAGTTTTGTTAAAACTAACTAAATGCTTTAGAGAGATTAAAATTTACAATCGGTATAGTTGAAGAGGTCTTTACAGGAGCCGGGGTAAAAAATGAATGATGAGCGAGGCATCACCCCTCTTTAGGTGAAAGTACACATCTCCGAACTTACTCAACCAATTTCAACTAAATTCGGTTCATAACACTATTCTGACTATTCGATGTTAATGGGCACACATGGACGCAATCGGACTACAGTCACGTCTACTTCCCATGCACTCAATTTTAAATGTCAAGCGCCAATTAACATATTCGGATAAGATTTTTATACCCTGAACAGGCTATATTAAGTTTGTCACGAAGTTTGTAACACCCAGAAGGTAGCGTCGGAGACCCTACAAAGTATATATATAAATGATCAGTATGTCGAGCTGAGTCGATTTAGCCATGTCCGTCTGTCTGTATATATATGAATTTCATTTTCAACGACATTTTCTCTTCAAGAAGCTGCTCATTTATCGGAACGGCCGATATCGGACCACTATAACATATAGCTGCCATACAAACTGAACGATCGGAATCAAATGCTTGTATGGACAACTTTCACATTTGACAAGATATATTCACGAAATTTGGTAAATATTATTTTCTAAGACAACAATGTAATCTCCAAAAAAAATTGTTCATAACGGATTACTAAAGCATATAGCTTCCATACAAACTGAACACATAGTTACTAACAGAAATGCGCCTGTGAAGGGTATTTAGCTTCGGTGCAACCGAAGTTAAGGTTTTTTCTTGTTTTTATTGAAGTAGAGAGAGCGTGTTTTCCTAATAACAGTGTTTCTGCCTAAAATTGACAAAACCTGCCTTAGCCCCCATGTAACTGATATCTGGGATTTTGGAACACCTGACAGACTTTCAGAAACCGCTTATATTGCGCCAATTGGAGATTCCAAGCGAAGCTAGGTCGTTTTCCACCTGGTCTTTAGAACAGAGTAGAGGTCTTCCTCTTCCTCCGCTTTCCTCAGCGGGTACTGCGTCGAATACTTTCAGAACTGATGTGTTTTCGTCCATTAGGACGACATGAACTAGCCAGCGTAGCCGCCGTCTGGCAGACTTTACGTCAACCCTTACTGTCATGCATTATTATAAGCAGATTCAAATGGATGTGTATTACTCAGTACAATTAACAGAAACGTACCTGCAATAGCAAATCCTATTATAATTTCCAAATAACGGTATATTGCTTTTAAAATATCCAAGCACAGTCTTCTCTTTAATTAATTTAAATTCACTTACTTAATATTTGTAGGTAAGAATTAAAATTAAATATATATATTTGTAGAACGGTGTCTGGGTTGGCAGTATTTTATTTTTGTTGGGCACGCTTTTGACTCTCCTGCTATTGCCATGCTTACTGTGTCTGTTCGTGAAATGTAGCGAAGATGATTGTATATGCACATATTATAAGGAAAGGTAAAAATATAACACCGCATCAATATTCTTCATCCCTAAGTCGATTTTATACGGATATATCATTTATCTACTAATTATATTCATCAAACTTAATTTTTTAGAAGAGATGAAGAAAGCGAGGAATTGGCACATTCAATAGTATTGCCAGCAATAACGCTACCAAAGCATGTCATCAACTCCCTACAAGAAGATCCGCGGGTTAACTACAAAGTTAAGAAAATTAATTAATCTGAAAGTATCCAAGTAATTCGTAAGTACATATACTCTTATTCACATACCTACTACGTTGCACTGCCCATTAAAAAGTCTGTTAAAACATATAGTACAACAAGTTCAAAAAGAATAATATACTACTATGAATTTGGAATCCCTATATATATTAATTATTCTTTACAAATTCCTAAAAGTGGCGCTTCGTTTGACCATTTTCGGCGCGCTATTTTTGAATATCGCTATCTTGACAAAAACTATACATTGAAGTACTCAAACAAAGTTATCCAGTTGAATAGAAACCACATGTCATCAAACGTAAATCTATTCCAACTGAACAGCAGTATGTGCTTCTCGACACTCTCTTAATTTTAGACAAAAAATCTTTTGTTAAACCTGTATATCATAATGTTCACGAAATGTTTGCATTGATACGTTTAAACCAAAGAATGTGTATTGTTTCTATTTCATGCCTTATTATTGGCTTAAGTACTTACTCTAGTGGCCACATAAAGGAGCGAAAATTCTTTGTGGCATTTGTGGTGGGAGAGAAACTCCATCGCCGAGTATTGGTATTCATCCCGGTGGATGAACGTCTTCACAATCGGCATCAAAGCGAAGTTCTTCAACATATCGCTGATTTTCGCCCACACCCCGACAGAGAGTCAATGTGTTTTAACGTGAATACCTGTCTATGAAAGACTAAACTCCACGGTGCTTTCTATTGC
>NW_017536297.1:64714-71589 GCF_001853355.1 Bactrocera latifrons | reverse complement strand
GGCTTATAGTCGCCTCTTACGACAGGCATGCCTTGCCGCGGGTATATTCTGTTTCCCCCCGCCCTGGAGGGGTCCCCCCTACCCGCAGGGGGAGCCCACACCGCGACAGAAGAAATGCCTTCCATGAGCGCTTTGAGAACACTTATGAGACCTGCCCCGCCACGATGTTAAAATCGTGCTTGGAGATTTTAACGCCACGGTGACAAAGTAGGTATCTTCGGGATGAAACATCCCCATATGGATTGAGGATAATCGACTTCACCGGGCCAGAAATATGGTTAGCTGTAGTACTATAAAATTGAGAAAATTCATCAAGCTACCTGGCTGTCTCCAGATCGAAAAGCCTCCAACCAGATCGATCAGGTTGTGATCCCAGTCCAGTGTACGTACAGGTGCAAAAGAAATAATTGGTTTTCGGAAAAAAAAAACATATACTATGTCCAGAGCATACTAAAATTATGGAGGGGACACTTGTCCAGCCCACTAAATGGCAGTGAAGACGTAACATTAGGCGATGGCAAAACCGATTTCTCAATCGATGATGATTCCATTGCCCGATCATGAAGAAGTTCAAATAGCAATTACCCGTCTGAAGAATAACAAAGTGACGGAGGCCGATGGATTGGTCGATAACGAGCATGTATCAGCTTCTTAGTAGAATGGGGAAGTTTAGTGTTGATAGTCGAAATTTTACTAGGTAACTATGAAGCAGCAGATTATGAAATTATCGAAAATATGGAGACAAACTTCAATGCTCTAAGAGTGTCAAATATGAGTATCTAGTTAGATTATATTGAAAATAATTTAGATAATTATTAAGGTGAGGAACAAAAAGAGAACTTGTTCCAGTAGAATCTAGAAATGATGAAAGAAAAGTATTAAGGATGATTGTTCCATTAACTCAGAATACTGCTGAGCATTAAAAAGATATTATTAACTAGAAAATTATAAAGGAAAAACTCATAAACGACGTTTAGTAAAGATATTATAAATAACTACAAGGTACATTCCAAAGTAAACAGGACTTTTCTAATCTAGCGCCTACTGGTGGCACTATCTAAATGTCGACTGGTGCGTTAGAATCTGCTATCTTTATCGATTATCCAGTGAGAATCGTGATATTTCATTGATTGGAAGTGAAGTTATTGCGTTTTCAGTGTTAATATATTTGTGATAAAGAGCCAACATTAAATTTTGTTTTTAAATTGGTAAAACTTTTTCAATTAATGAAACAAATTTATGGTGATGATTGCCTATCCCGTAGCAGAGTGCAACGTTTTCAAAGTGGTCGTGAGGACATAAATGACGATCAACATGTGAGCTAATCAAAATCCATGATCACCGGAAATTTCATCGAATCTGTGCATGAATTCATCAAAATGGAAATAAAATTAAACACCTCCAAAACATCGATTTATCGCATTTTGACAGAAAATTTGGGTTTTCGAAAGGTGTCTGTACGGTTTGGTCCGCACGAATTGACTGACGACCAAATTTTGCTCAAAAATTGCTCAGAATCCAACATTCGAAGGACGATTATTTGCCCGAAAATCACATATTCCCCTGATATGGCGACTTCTTCCTATGTGGAAAAATGCATTTGTCCATGAAAGAATAGTGTTATGCAGACTTAGAGGCCATTCAAAAGATTTTCACCGGCATGCCGTCGGCCATACTGGCCAACGAGCTAAAACATTCGTTAGACATGTTTTTGCATCGTGCAAAAAGCTGTATTCAAGCAGAAAGAGACTATTCGGAATAAAATAAATTGATTTAGCCGAAAACAAAATTTTTTTAAGTCCTGTTTACTTTGAAATGCACCTTGTATATGCTGTTTCATTAATGTTTTCCTATTTTAGTAATATGGAATGAAAAGAAATTTTAAAAATTAAAAAATAAATAAAATAAAATAAAATTCATACAAAACCAATCTTACTCTGAGGTAACAAAATCACTGTGGGCTAGTAATATTAAAACCATCCGCATGGATGATTTTCATTAACAATACTCATTGTCAGGCCGAAATTAATATAGGGTTTGATCTAATTAGTATTTAGAGATTTACTGTCACCAAGTCCCACTGTTAAATATTCTTCGGAAACAACCAGCGGGTTGTTTACGTCAGGATAATCGCATCTCCATTAATGTATTCTTTAACCGACTTTTGATGAAGCAAAGCCCCAAATATAGAAAGCTCTCGCAGCTATACATACTATATATGTAAGTAGAGTACGTACTTTGGAGTGACAAATTCGAATTGGGTCACAATTGGGCTTTGCTTAAGTAACTGATTATACTCGTAGGAGAAAAATTCTTTTGCAAAGTATTATATGTACATACAGTTTGAGTGTTCTTTTCAATTATGTTTTACATGCTGCTGTCTGAAATGATTGAGCATTGAAAAAAACAACATTTCATTACTTTCAGAAAAAATTTTCACAATTTGGAATTTTCTTACACCATTTTCGGTCTATTAACACATAAAATCAGTTATACTAACTTTATCATTACTGAATTTAAGACGCTTATAAATAAGGAAACATAATATCTTTCGAAGCTACAAAAATTGAAGATATTGCGAAATCTTAGGATCTTCAATTTTTTTTTTAACTGAAACACGTAAATTTCAAAGATATGCCCTCAGACACCCAGAATTGTTCACCGAAGCCGATATTTAAAGGGTTGACACAACTATTTTTGAACGGTTTTGGCACCAATAAATTACCAGATGGTAAGTTTACATTAATATTAAAGTTTTAACCGACTATTTTCAGGAACTACTTGTTGTTAGTATATTAAGCAACCATCTCAACCAACATACTCACTGATAAACTAGCGTCCGTAAAAGTGGAACGCGGTATATAGAGATTATACTTCAATATGCAATGCGAAATAGTCGAAGTCCATTTTGTGTTTACATTGCATCTCTAAGCAAAGTGTTAGTTTACTGCTACACTTCCATTTATGTAACGTACTTTGATGCTATTCGCCCAATGAAAAGTTATGGAAGTGATGAGCTTATGTGATTAAAAAAATATTATACAATATTATGATGAAAAAACGTCGCGTCGATTAACAAATAGGGGTTAATACTTATTAGCTTTGAAATTAACATATAAGCCTAAACATTTACATACCCTAAACACAATTTAAAATTCCATTTGATCCTTTCACTTTGCGGTAATAATTCCCTTAAAGTAAGCCAGCTTTTGACCAATAATTGTCCAAATCCAACCAAAACTGTTCAAGCCCCTAGGTACCGACCATGTGGAGCCGATACCAATAGAGCGACCACGTATTTCGGCTCCTCTCTTTTAGTGGAAAGGGACATTGAACTCAAACCATTGAGTGAAATAGTGCCTATTCAATATTCATCGGATACAAGATTTCTACTTGCGCTCTTGGAGGAATATTTAGTATTGCAAGAACTGAATAGTTGGAAACAACATTTTGAAACAAATCACACTGACAGAATTCAGATAGCCACACTTTAGTGATTTTTCTATCTTTTATATATATAATAATTCAAAATCGGCAAATAAAAACAATTGAAATACATATCGTCACCTGAAATGCAAAATAACGTAACAACATTTTCGGAAATTTACAGTGGCATGAATGAAACACAAAATATAATGGAACATGAGTGAAAAAAAAAATTTAATATTGCTTAAAACTGGTTTATATCTGAGGGCAGAACCTGAAAATGTTGGACATATGTAATTTTATGTATGTAATTTGAAGTAGTGAATCGTAATCAATAAGACACTCAATTTCGAATTTATTGATGATACGTTATTTTGCATTTCAGGTGACGATATACTATATCTTACGCAATATATTTGAACAATAATTCAAATTTTTTCAATCCATATTCATATAAATAAATACTCGTAAATAGAACTTCTTACGTGTTTAAAGCACTGTATCTAAACATATTATGATATTACTTTAAAGGATACGTGCAAGGAGATGAATATGGTCCAAAAACAAAGAAACAAGACTTTGCCGAATTATTCACCACGTTCTATATTCTTATAGTACTGGCTGTTTTATGTGTTTTAGCGTTTTTACTGATGTAAGTAATCCGTTTTAAGGAAATAACTAAAGTAGTATTAGAAATTTTCACAATCGAATCAAATCACGGCTTCTTGTCCAATAGTGCATAATGCTGGTTTTATTTAATTGCTTACATTTTAAATTTGAGATCATTTCATTAAGTGAACTATTATGCTGCAACGTTTATTATTTACTTTCAGGATTGCTTTCTTAGTGTGGTATTGCAACCGAAACAAATATACACCAGAAGAATGTAGATGCCCAAAAGTATGCGCTTTATTGCTAACTTCACTGCTTCTGTTGTCAATCATATTATTAGCGTAAGTGTTAGAAAATTTTTAAATTTTCCTCTAAATAACTGTTTTTTTAACCTCCTCCATATTTTACGTAATCAATAGGTTATTCCTTTTCAGTACTTTTAAAAACCTTTTACATCTGAAAAAATTGTATAAAAAGCCGAACGATGATTCAAATACTAAAGATGCTGTAATAATGGAACGTGTTATCGAAATCCTTGACAACGATTTTGAAAAATTAAGAAATGACTCTATTAATAAATGCAGGAATACTCGTGAGTTAATATTTTTAATTAAATCCTTTACATAGCTTTTGTACCCTTATGCTCGCATTTCTTCTTCTTCTACTTAATTGGAGTAGACACGCGCTTACGCGGTTATAGCCGAGTTTACAACGGCGCGCAGGTAGTTTTTCTTCAAGTGTAGTCAGAACATTCTCCACCTGATCTTTCCAACGGAGTGGGAATCTTCCTCTTCCTCTGCTTACTCGATGGGTACTAGGTCGAATACTTTCAGAGCTGGAGTGTTTTCGTCCATCCGGACAACATGACCTAGCCAGCGTAGCCACTGTCTCCTAATTCGCTGAACTATGTACTCTTACAGTTCATCATTCCATCGACTACAGTACTCGCCTTTACCAATACGCAAACGACCATTTATCTTCCACAGAACATTTTTCTCGAAAACACATAACACCGCCCATAAGAGCATTTGCCTTCAAAAACCGGACAAAAAAGAAAATTACAAACTTCAGCGATCCTACTCAAAATTGATTTTTTTTAGTACCTAAATAACCGTAAATGAACCGGTAATATGAATGACCTTCAGCCCACTATATTGGCACACAAGTAGTCGGAACCTAGATTTTGGTAGGAACGCACGTGCTTCTTCGCGAAACTCGACATTACAAGTGGTTTTTTTTTTTTTTTTTTTTTTATTTTGGAAGATATTTTTTATGGATTCTAGACAACATGGTATGTATTTAATAATAATGATATAAAGATTAATTTAGTTAATGGATTATTTTGTTTTTTACGGGAAAACAACGAATCATTAAAACAACTAGACTTTTTTTTTTTTTGTTATAGTGTCGGGCGAGGTGGAGCTTTGAATTATTTTTCTTAGTAAACTACAGGATTTCTACTTAACATATAAGCCTAAACATTTACATACCCTAAACACAATTTAAAATTCCATTTGATCCTTTCACTTTGCGGTAATAATTCCCTTGAAGTAAGCCAGCTTTTGACCAATAATTTTCCAAATCCAACCAAAACTGTTCAAGCCCCTAGGTACCGACCATGTGGAGCCGATACCAATAGAGCGACCACGTACTTTGGCCTCTCTCTTTTTTGTTTGTTTGCAAATGCCCGCACGTGTTGTGTGGGACGATTGTAACGTTACGAGGTAGGCAGTCTGCTTTCTCTCCGCTGCGATACGGCACTCTTCATCATACCAGCTGTTTTTGCATTTTCCGAAAACCAATGGTTTCGGTTACAGTTGTAAATAAGGATCTTGAAATGCCGTTCCACAGTTCCGTTATACCGAGTTGTTGACGAGTGCGCACTATAGGTCAAATGAATGGTTTTTGAGGCAAAAATCAATTTTTAGAGTGCACTATTTCAAAAAAAAAGGATAATGGCATTTTGTAATAAACATTTTTAAATACCCAAAAATACAAAAATTAGAGTCAGGTGGCAACCCATGTCTTAAAGCCAAGCTGTCAAAGTTGTAGTGTTTTTTGGTTTGTTTTGTTTTCTGACATTCACCTTTATAGTGCCTAACATTTATTCCATTGTTTAACAAAATATTATAATTGTATACAATTTTTATAAAATGGAAAATATTAATTCAGGTATGTAAAAAATGTTATTAATAAGTTTCATAAAAATGTTGTTGTAAATTTTTTGTTGCATCAAATTGTGTCGTATTTACTGTGGAGTTTTGGTTATTGACCTCGTGTTTCTTGGAGTAGTACTTTGTTTATTGGGACGTATTTGTTGAACAATATATATGTGGAGAAAGGTAATGATGTGTACTTTCATGTGGTGTAATATCAACTGCAGCCAACTGCTCTAAATTATTTAAGATTGCGTGAAAATAAAAATTACGGATATAGCTAAATTTTGGTTAGATAATAAGGTCCATGCTGCTTCAATATCAGCTTATGCATCAAAAGCAAATGATTTAAACTTTATTTTAAAGGAGGCAGCTTCATCTCCATCTAGGGCTACAAAACTGAGAAAAACTTTAACCTCCTTTAATAGAAAATAATTTAACAAAGCAACAGTACATAAACATTGGGGCAATGAGCAAGTCACGAAACTGTGATATTTATCCTCCCTTCCTCTTGATTGGCGTAGTCACCGCTTACGCGATTATAGCCGAATTAATAACCGCGCGCCAGTCGTTTCTTCTTTTCACTACATGGCGCCAATTAGATATTCCAAGTGAGACAGGTCCTTCTCCAGCTTTAAAATCCACGAAGAGGTGGTGAGTGTCGATTCTCCTTTCACGGGT